>NC_056736.1:801280146-801300146 GCF_019279795.1 Protopterus annectens
TTCCAGTTGCTGCAGGTGTCGGGTAAGGTACATCCCAAATGGGGCATTGTATTCAATTATGGGCCTGATATGTGATGAGTAGAGGGGCACAATGACCTCTCTTGATCTAGATGTGAATCCTTTCATGATAAGGTGGGCTATATAGAAGGTCTTTCTAACCACTTTGGCAACGTGATTGTCAAAGGAGTGATTGCTATCTACTTGGGTCCCCAATTCCCTAATTACTTCTTCCGTACTTAATGGATTACCACCTATGTGGTAATTTGTGGGCACTTTGTTTTTCCCAAAGGGGATGACTATGCACTTTTTGGCATTTAGCTTTAGGCCATGGCTCTGGCACCAGTTATCCATCTCTGTGAGACCATTTTGGAGGATGCTTGTGTCAGCCGGAGAGTTGATTATGGCTCCCAGTTTGCACTCATCCGCAAACTTGGTCAGCCATAGTCCACCCGTGTTAGCCTGTACCTCTGAGAAATATATACCGAATAAGAGAGGTCCCAGGACTGAGCCTTGAGGGATGCCACTTGTAACTGGTTTAGAGTCTGACATGGCACATGCTATTCTGACCATGTGTGTTCTATCCCTGAGCCAGTTTGCAACCCATCTTGTGACACAGGGGTTGATAATTTAAGCTGGTAAGCTTATTTATGATGCCCGAGTGGGGTATTGTGTCGAAGGCTTTTGCGAGGTCCAGGTAGACTGTGTGGACTACCTTTCCTTCATCTATGGCTTTGGTAACTGTTTCAAAGAATTCGACTAGGTTCAAGAGGCAAGATCTGCCCTTAACAAAGCCGAATTGGGTAGGATCCAGTGTCTGGATGTTCCCAATGTCTTTGTTTATGATTTCCATGATGATATGCTCCATAGCTTTGCAGACCAGGCTAGTCAGGCTTATAGGGCGATAGTTTCTGGGGTCTGTTGTGGCACCACCTTTGTGGAGTGGGACCACTGTTGCTGTATGCCATTCCTTGGGTACATATCCTGTAGTAAGGCTGAGATTGAACAGTGACTTTATATGAGGGTTTAGTTCTTCTTGGAGCACGTGCAAGATGCAGCCCACGACACCGTCTGGTCCCATTGATGCTGTGTTTTTTGCTTTGGAGAGGGCAGCTCTCATCTGTGCATCTGTGATCTCAGGAAGGCTACACTCTGTTAGGATAGACATTTGCTCTTTTGGGGGGGAAGTGGGGGAGAAGTTTGCACTGAACTTTTCTGCCAGGATGTTGGCAATGTCTGTGGGTTCCGTGTATTTTTTGTCATTTTGCACTAACTGGGAGTTGCCTCCCAGGTTTCTGACATAACTAAAGATGGCCTTGTGATTATCTTTAGTGTTTTGTGCAATTTTTCTTTCGAAGCAGCCTTAGATGATTTTATGAGGGATTGTAGTTTTTTGCTAGTACTGATCAGAGATGCCTTCCCTTTTTGGGATTTTGCTCTATCATGTAGTAGCCTTCTCCTTTTGTTGTGTAGTTTATTTATGGCTGGGATCCACCAGACAGGTCTCCTGCCTTTGGAGGAATGAGTCTTGGTTTTATTTGGGATAGCATGCTCCATGCATTCCTGTAGGTGTCCATCAAATGCTTTTGTAAAGGATTCTGCATTTTGGGCCTTATTTTCCACTGGCCAAAAAAAATATATATATATATATATATCATCATCATCATCATTATCATCATCATCATTAGCCCCCTTTTTCCCATTTTTCTACATGGGGTCAGGGATTCATGTTAACTGTTACCAGCTCTCCCGATTCATTGCCACACTCCTGCCTTCTTCAACACTCATGCCTGACTGTCACAGATCTTCTTTCACACAATCCATCCACCTCTTTGCTGGATGTCCTTGGTTCCTATGACCTTCTTCCTGTCTGTCCTAAATCTTACTCACCAGACTGTCTTCTGTGTTTCTACACATGTGCACAAACCATCATAATCTGTTCTCTTTGATCTTTTATGCAATTGGAGCTACTTTGGCTTTTGATTTTTTGTCCTCATTTCTTCGTCTGTCCCACAGTATGCATCCTATCACCTTTCTCAAGTACTTCATTTCTATCACCTCTAGCTTCTTCAACTGTTCTGCCTTTACTGCTCATGTTTCTGTACCTTACAGTAGTACTGGGTGCACGACTGTCTTGTACACCTTACTTTTCAGCTTCTTTGGCATTTGTCTGTCATAGACTATACCTGACACTCTATTCCAGTTGGCTGCAGCCCCTCTGATTCTAGCTTTGACCTCTTCATTCAGACTACCCTTCTCCTCAACTACTCTTCCCAGATACTTGAAGCTGTTTACCTGTTCCACTGTCTTCCCTTCTATCTCTACTCTCAGCTTCTTCTGAGTTCCCAAGTTGCCACCATTACCACCATCTTATCTGTGCATAGTTTCATCCCATGTGCCTTCAGATTTGCATTCCATTCTCCTATCCTTTGCTGAAGTTCTAGCTCAGTCTGCCTGTACTGCCACATCATCGGCATACAACAGCTTTGTTGATATGTCCCCTCCAATCTGTTTGCTAATATAGTCCATCACCAGTATGAATAGCAGTAGGCTCAGAGCTGAACTCTGATGTACACCCACACCCACTGGGAACCCCTCTGTGAGGCCAAACACTGTCTGTACTTGAGTCCTTGGGCCTTTGTACATAGCCTGCACTAATTCTACCAATGTTTCTGGGACTTCAAACCACTGCAGTACTGCCCAGATCAGCTTTCTTGGGACCTTGTCATATGCTTTCTCCAGGTCTAGGAATGCGCAGTTGGACTCTCTCCTCATCTCTAGCTTCTTCTCAAGTATCTGTCTCAATACAAACATCAGGTAAGTTGTGCTGCATCCTGATCCGAATCCAAACTGCTTATCTCCCATTTCACATTCTGCTACTCTGCGTATCCGTTTATCAGTCATGCTCTCCAGAACTTTCATGCAATGCGATAGGAGTTTGTTGCCTCTGTACTGCCCACAGTTGTGGATGCCCCCTTTGTTCTTGTACACTGTCATGAGTATGCTTATTCTCCAGTCATCTGCAAAATGCCTTTCTCTCCTCACTGCAATTAGTACCCTCAGGAGCCATTTCTCCCATGTCTCACCCAGCATCTTTATCATATCTGCTGTGACATCATCTGAGCCTGCTGCTTTCCCTGACTTCATCTTCCTTAATGCTGTTCTTACTTCTTCTAGGGTGGGCACCTCTTCTTCTCTCATCATAGGCTGTTTCTGGGGCAGTACAGCTTCTGTGGGGTTTTCTTCATTCAGAAGCTGATGGAAATATTCCTTCCATCTGCCTCTGATGACTTCTGGGCTGGTGAGCAGGCTGTTGCTGGCATACCTTATGAAGGGTGTCTTCTTTATCTTTCTGTTTTTGCCTTGCAACCTGATATAGTTTCTTTGTACCCCTTACTGAGTCACTTTCCAGAAGTTGGTACAGTGCCTCCGATACCCTACTCTTTGCGAACTTCTTTCTTAGCTTCTTTGTTAGCCAACCAGTAGTCCTTCCTAACCTAGTCAGTCTTTTCTGTCTCCAACTTCATCCTGCACTCCTTTTTTCTTTTGATGACTTCCTGGACTTCTGCATTCCACCACCAGCTTTCCTTATGTACCTTACTTCCATACCTGACTCGGCCACATATCTTTTCTGTAGTCCTAACACATGCTCTATTTAGGCGCTGACATTCTTCAACTCCACGTATTTCCTCCTCTTCTTGGGGTGCTAGAGCCCTGAGTAATTCCTTGAACTGTTGTACTTTCTCTTTAGTCAACTTCCAGGTCTTCAGCCTGGTGTCTGTTGACCTTAGAGTCGTCTCTGACCACTGCTTGCAGCTGATTGTGGTAACTAGTGGTTTATGCTGTGGGCTGACTGTTTCACAGGGGATGACTTTGAAATCATGGATTCTGCCCCAATGCCTTTTCTACCAGAGTCTACCTGAGTTGCATGTTCACTAATCTTGTATGTGATCTTGTAAATGTCTCTCTTTCTGAACCATGTGTTGGCTACTATTAACCCATTTACCAGACAGAAGTCTAGAATGGCTTCTCCTTCTTTATTCCTGTTGCCCTACACATGTGGACCCAGGCAGTCTTCATTTTCTGCTCTGTCTTTCCCGATATGTTCATTCAAGTCACCTATTATCAATGCCAATTCATGTTGTCCTGATTTATCTAGTAGGTCCTGCAACTGCTGACTCATTTCCTCTCTATCACAACCCTGCTGTGGGGCATAGGCTGAGATTATGAATACTGCCCTATCATTACACTGGAGTCTGACTGCCATGAGTCTGTCATTAAGATATCCCTTAATGCCTTCTGAAGCCTCTTTCTCACCACTATTCCTACACCTTTTCTAGCCTGCCATCCACCTGAGTAGTAGACTCTGGATCCCAAGCCAAGTGGATTTGCTACACAGCCCTTCCATCTCAACTCCTGGATACATATGATGTCCAGCCTCCTCCATATCATCATGTCATTCACTTCCAAGCTGCATCCTGTTAGTGAACCTACATTAGGCTAAGCAATTCTCGGTTCATGTTTGGCAGGTTGGTTGGTTTTATATCCAGCTTTCGCTCAACAGAGCTATCGCAGGTAACCCAGTAAGGGCCACTAGACACCAGCCAGCCAATAGCTTATTGACCCAGGGATGCAAGGTTTTATGGTGGGCACACACTAGCTAATAGTGGCACATATACCCCACCCACCATTAGCACGGGTGCCTGGCATGGTCAGATTAGGCCTGGTCCTCAACCCACTTATTACCAGTAACTACCCATGCCCATTTTTGGTGACATTAGTCAACATGACCAAATCACCTAGCGCCATATTTTACACCATTGAGTGGCTAGCCCTGCCATGGTGCGCAGTCTGTGATCCATGTTCTCCTATCTTCAGGATACTGTGCACCACAGTAGATGCCCAAAGCGGTTGGTCTGTACAACTCTTCCCCCTGTAAGGCACAATGTAGAGTCTCTGCTGCTGCGCACAGCTCCATTCATTGGTGAGTTTGAGATGGAAACGCTCAACATGTTTTTTCAGACATGGGAGAAACCCCATGGAGACACAGGGAAAACATGCAAACTCCAAAAGTGGCAGTGGTCAAAACATTTGACCACCAGGGAAACCAAATGAGATGGAAAGCAACTAAGCCCTCCAAAGTGGGAGGGTTCACTCTTCCCACACCCACCTTATTTAAATATACCAACTCTGAGATCACACTATATGGGGAGAGGGCACAGTTCACCATGGTGGTCAAGTGGTTCCTATATATATATGTATATATATATATATATATATATATATATATATATGTGTGTGTGTGTGTGTGTGTGTGTGTGTGTGTGTGTGTTCAGTACTTAATAGCGAAATTCCGAATACTCTAAAAACAGAGGACTAAAAAAAAAAAAAGAAAGAAATTAAAGCACAAAACAAACTATTCTACTGTTTACGCAGGGGGGCTTCCCACACATCCCCTGCAACTTAAATATACCAACTCTGAGATCGCACTACTGTGGAGTGAAAGGCAAAGTTTCCACTCCACACTGTACAGCAATCCCCATTCACTACTTTCGAGATGTCGCAATTTCGAGATTCTGGTCACTTGTATTCAGAGTCTTGGGATTGTGGAATTTCGGCATTACGTTGTGAACCCGTGTGTGTGTGTGTGTGTGTGTGTGTGTGTGTGTGTGTGTGTGTGTGTGTGTGTGGTCTGTTATCAAAACATCAGTCCTATATTAGCGAATGCACATTACTGCTCATTAATGTGGATTCAGACATTTCTAGATCGGCTTAAACTAGAAAACACGCTTTTGACCATCCCAGTTTCATTAAGTGCCATTCTGCATTTTGATAGTAAACCAAATATATTTATATATAGATAGATATGAGTCTATGTCAGAAGATCAAAAGTTCAAAAGACTAAAAATCAGAATATCTAAAACTCAAAATATCAAAAATATTTTAATGCAGGCTACAAGGCCCTTGCACCCCTTATGTGGGGGGGCTGCACCCCACACACCCTGTGCAAATTATATATCAACATTATTACCATTTCCATTTTATTTTATACATAATGCATTTCATGTGTGCATGCCTATTTATGTCTGATTTTGTTTTAATATGCTTGGAATTTTTCTCCTTGGACCGCCAATAAAATTGGAATCTCCACAATCTAATATTCACTGACAAAGAAATGAAATACACACATAAACTTCTGTAAGAAAATTAGAAATCCGTTGGAAGCAGTAATAAACAAAGTCAAAATATTTATGATATGCTTAAGTAAAATCCTCTGTGATGTATTACTGTTGATTTGCATAAGAACCATTTTGACTAGATAGATTTTTAGAAAAAAAAAGTCACAGAGAAATGTTGCAGACATCTGGCAGTTTCACATCAGGAAAAGTAAAAAAATAGTGTTCTTCTGATGGATACATATTAATTTTCTTGTCATTGACTGTTAGCACTATACCTAGAAAACAAATGTTCAGGTTTATTGCCTTAGATATTTGCTCTAGCTCTTTTTTAATTAATTGGTATAAATTTTCACACTCCCCTTTAATTTTTTATCTGTTGCATTAAAACCATTGGCATGGCATCTGTTAATGAATAATTCAGCCATAAAACATGACCAAACCTGTGAAGAACCAAGAACTACTGACACAAGACATATCTAGTTGTTATTTTAGAAAACTGAGATAGAAATTATATTCCATCAAGTGAGTAAAGGGGTGGGTTCAATTCTGTTTGCACGCCAAGCCTTTTATTCATATGTTTTCTCTCCTAAGCTGGGAAGTCTTGGAGAGTAAATGCAGTATAGTTGAATGCAAATGAAAGATATTATAAAAATCGTCTGCAGAAAGAATACTACTGAATTACAGAGATTAGTTCAGACAGAATATTTCCAGCTGGGGTTATATGCTTTCTGTTAGACACTGCAGAAAGCACCATTATAAGTAATTCACTTCATGCTCATATCTGTGTGTATAACAGATGGTGGTTCTCAAGCCAACTTGTGTTGCATAAAAAACAATAGATTTGATACTTTACTTTTAGTTATACCATGTATGTATTATACCCCTCCTATAAAAATTGCAAATGTAGGTACAGGAATACTTCTGTGTGGTGGAAATGTGAACAACAGCCCTTCACCCCTACTTGGAAAGGTTGCATGACTATACAAGGGCAACTGTTAAGCACCAATATAAAATGCTTATTGCATGTATATTTCAATGGGTATTAGACACAGCTCAAAAGCAAAAAAGAAGTATAATTCAGCCCTTTGTTGTAGACAAGCTATGGCAGCATACACGGCAGGCATTCTTGGAGTTAATATTCTGTATAGAAAGCATCTTATGGCAAAAAGGAATAAAGCAGCCAATTCCCAAGTCTTTGAAATATGTTACAGGATGTGCAATACATTCCTCCATAGATGTATCTAACAGTGAGATAACTAGGGACAGTAACATGAAAACATCTTACGCTATGTCCGACCTTTAGGATCTATTAGCCTTATCAGCAAACCTGAAATGAGTCATGCAATTTGCAACCAAACATGAATATCATTAAACATTTCTGATATAATTTTCTGCAGTTGTCTAAACTTTGAGAAGATAACTATATCCTTGGATCACTGCTTCTGCTTTGGAGAAATAGCCATTCAAGTTTGTATATCTAATCTCAGGATGATATTATTCACAATTCTCAGATTATAGTTATAGGAAGTGAAGGACGGAAAAGAAAGTTGTCAGGATCACCACCTTGTAGGGATGCCAAAACAGCAGATATTACAGTGATCATTTACTGATAACTTGTAAACCGTCAGCACTGTTCTTTTGTTTCAAAAGTAGAAATGATTAGGCTGCTGCACAGTGACCCATGGCTGTTGCCTTTAAACTATATTGTGACAGTTTGTACATTACCTGAATTACTTTTACCCAGTAGAAGACAAAGCTAAATGAGTAAGCTCCCCGGGTACCAATGCCTTCTGCTATGGCTCTGTTGGGATGTCAATGATTGTCCAACACCCCACATCATCTTTTCCTGCTGATGTCAATAATGATAAGGAAAAAGTATCTCAGCAAACTGACTGCCATTTCTATTATGCATGCAGCACTGTTAGGCAAAACTTCTCAAACTGCAGGAAGATTGTAAAAGTTGCAGTATATATGGCATAGTTTGTTTCTGGGTCTGTGCATAAAGTAATGCCTGTGCAGCATGGTGTACCTTCTGCATTATGCTTGCATCTATTATCATATCTAAGCCAAAGACATAAACAATGAAAATGTATCACCTATAAGCAAGTAGTATGGTGAACTGTCTTCCCATCATTAGTGAAAACTTTAAAATACAGACCTTACCTTCAAACTTCAAAAATAAAATATGAGAAAATCAAAATAACAGTCAGTTTAGGAATTCTTTGTTAAACTACTAAGGCATTTTTACCAAATCCCATTACCCCATGTATACCTACATGTTGAAGGTTGTAGCCTCTACAGTTTTACTTCTGTATCAGCAGTATTGCAGTCTACTGCTTGCAAGTTACTGCACTGGGTCATGTTATTATGTCTGTAAATGGGCTTGGGATCGCTTAAGTTTTTTCCATTCTCCTTAGACAGGTATCTGTGAAAACATGAAAGGAGTCTTCTGAATTCAAACAAAAGCTAACGGACATTCTGTGTGGGAACTTATAAAAAGTAAGACTGTAAGTTAACTCTTGTGAGTTCACAGATACAGCTGAAAGATACAATCAGGACACAACTATGGCTTTATGTACCCTGAACTTATAGTTTAGGACTAAAAAGGCAGACACAGCAAGGGATAATGCTTCCTTTAGCTAGAAGTGATATATTTTAGTATACATGTTCAGTAATTTTTTTATGACCATCTTCTATCATTTTGAATGTTTTATTTTCAATTTCTGGTGGAATGTTTCATTGTATAATAAGTATTCTTGAAAAATAAATTATTTAATTCATTTATTTCAAGTGAAAAATGCTTGTGGAAGATGGTTTAGTTATTTGTAAAAGATTATGTATTTACCCATGTATTAAACTGTTTGGTATCCACCCTTAAATGATGACTGTTTAGACGTACTTGCTGCCATTTAATAATTTAAAGGCTGGCTTATTTTAAATGCAAGCAGTAAGGTGCACCTTCGTTTTGTTAGCTTTAACTAATTGATGGCAGTATACCTTAAAGCTTGGAAAGAATGAAGCTAATACTTTGGAGTCACACTATATCTTCAATTAAAACAGTTTTATTTTATTTTATTACATTTTATTAACCAGGGTAAAATACTGATCTCAGTGCTCCATTTTTTGGTTCAACTTAGGGAAGTACAATAAAAAAAGAAATGTACAGTACGTATAAGGGAAAACAATGCTAAAATAAGTACAGTAAGTGGAATAGCAAAATGTTGCATGCAAGGTTTGGTAGAATATGTGATATTATACACAGAACAGTTATTATATAAAATTGCAAGATACATTGTAAATATAAATGACAAATGCACACCATTTACAGTATGCAAATTTAATGAATAAATAGGAGAAAAGAAAAAACAAAAAATATATTAGATGGGGGGGGGGATGGCATTGGTAATATACACCAAAAGAGATTGACAAAAGAATAGACTCAATATGGGGGGTGCGGAACAGAAACCGATTAAAGTTATTAGTAGACTCAAGGAGTTTGATAAGTCTGTTGAGATAGTAGCTGTGACTACTGGAAAAGAAGAGGCCAGGTCAGCAGTGTCAGTGGCACAACAGGTAGCACACTTACCTTTGATGCAGAAGGCTGTGGGTTCTATTCCCACACCAATTACATACATCACTGATACTGTAGCATAAATGGGTGCTGCACTCCTGAGTGTGTTTTTCTTCAGATGAAACTGAGTACCCAGATCCATGAGTTGGTGGTAGCACAGGTGCTTACTCCACTGCACCTATTGAAAAAGTAGGTGAAGTTCCCTGCTTCTACCTGCCTCATTTTCAGTAATAGTATAAATACTACCTCAGGTCTCCCCATGTAAAGAGGTTACTACTCTAGTGGGACTAACCCAGTCAACAAAGTATGAGTAAAAATAAATAAATGCTTCATATGTGATTCCTTGTCTTGGGAAGCATTTGCTACTAGCTTCTTCAAACATAACTGTTTTAAGTTGGATTCTGGATGTCTGGAATGGTGGGATTGTTTTTAGCATTGGAGCTAGCAGTTCCCATGTTTGAGACACCATTATTGAGAAGCAGTGGTCTGTGGTGTGTAGTCTATTATAAGGGTGGTTAAGAAGAGCTAAGACTGAGAACATAGGTTGTAGTCAGTTGCTCCTTTAGAAAGTTATCTATTGAAGAAGTGAAATATTTCAGTGTGTATTAGCTTATAAATTAGACATGAAGTTATCAGTGTACATACTTCTGCTATTGGCAATAATTTTTCCTTTTTTTGTTGTGTGGTGGTGGTGCTGCAGTAGCATTGTCACCTTATAGTAAGACACTGTCCAGTTTGATTCTCATCTTCTGCATGGAGATATGCATGAGTGGGCATACCTTCATTGAAGGTTGTGTGTCAGGGCTGGCAACTCAGCATGTAAAAAATCTACTGCCAATCATTAGCAGACCGGAGTTCCGCTGTGGTGACCCCTAACCAGGAAAAAGCCAAAAGACACAACAAAAAAGGTTCTTTTAAGCATTAGCTGTATATGGGATGACATATTTGAGCTGGGTGTGCAAGACTCCCAGACCAATATCCATTTTACCCTCAATAAATGGAAAATGTAAAATAATTTTTTCCAGAATATGAGAGAGTTGAATTTAGACTTTACTACTTTACTTGAAAGTTCAGAAATTGGTTGTGTCATATTCCGATGTATGCAAAGTGTGCAGAGGTTGTAATAGCTGCTTTTTTCTGGCAGAGTATCACCCATTATTGGTGCGCATGACAGAGCTATTATCTGATTCCAAAAATCATGTTTTCTTTTTTTTCTTTTTCTTTTGGTATTGAGTGTTTATCTGTATTGTGTTAAAATAGTGATAGCAAGTTTAGATATTTCTCTAGTTATTTCCTGACTGCTGTGTGTGACAAATCAAACTTGTGAATGACTATATTATTAGCATACAATACTAAGGGAATGTGTGTTAAGTTTGCTGGGATATTACTGATGGACAGAGAGAATAGCAAAGGCAATACTGCGGACCCTTATCAGAGGTGGAGGAAGGTGAGTGAGATTTTCTGTCTGAAAATGAAATAGTCTGTCAGTGAGGAAGCTTTGCCATAGAGAGACAGTCTGTACTGATACCTGCTGAGATAAGGGAATTACAGTGGAGATTCCAGTCACCTAGATAAAAAGACTTGATGAGATCAGTCAATACTAACTGGTATGAAGAAGGCCTTTGTCCATATTCAGTGGAAAGTTGTCTGTTAAAGTGCATAGGGCAGTAGCACTAGTATGTCCTCACCCAATACCTGGTAGGTGAGAGAAAAGTTTACTGTATTTTAATATGTTGTGCTAGTGTTGTGAATACCATTTTATCAAAAGTTTTTAAGTAGTGATGATATAACTGAAATGGGTCAGAAGTCCTTTTCAGTGACTGTTTTAGGTAGTCTGGGGATGGGTTTGAAAATTGACTTTTCCATAACTGTGGCATTTTGTTATCCGTGAGACACAGGTTGTAGAGATGTAGAAGAAGGGGATTATTGAAAGGCATTTGTTCTGATGTTTTTTTGATATCTTTCGCTGATATTTTTGAAGTGTAATGGAGAGTGAAATGTGGAAGGCCTGGGCATTGTGAAGGGGCAGTAGGACGTATTTGAATGGTGGGAAATAGTGCAGAGAATGCATTAAGGAAGTTGGAAGCAGTAGGCTTGAGGTATAGTTATTGTGTCAGATCTTAATGGGTGAGATGTGGCGGCACAGTGGTGCAGCGGATAGCATTGTTGCCTCAAAGCAAGAGGTTCCCTGGTTTGATTTTGGACTAGGGTATCTTCTGTGCAGATTCCACATGTCCTCCTTGTATTTCTATGGGTTTTCTCTGGGTCCCCCAGTTTCCTCCAAAATTCTAAACACATGCAGTTGGTGGACTGAGAACTACTATGGCAGGGCTAGCTACTGGGTCCTGCAAATCTTGACTCTAGATGATTGTCAGTGTTCAAGTGACACCCTGACCCCATGTGGAAAAATGGGGCTGTGTATGGCTAGATGGATATACGGGATATTCACTTGATTCCTGGCATTTGAAACAATTCACAACAGACTTGGAATTCTTTTGGTTTGGTCCTGAGAGTGTTTTGTTTTTGTATTTGTTTCTTGGATTTTTTTATGTCTTCCCCATTCTTTTTAGCAAATTTTCTTTGATGAATTAATTTGTATTTATTTGCTAGGGTGGCGTGGTGATTCCAATGATGCCATGCTGAATCTTTTAGTTTATGCAGAGTAGTCAATGCTTTGCATAACCAATATTTAATACTTAATTCTGTTTTTAAGTAACCTGGAGACCATGTGCAAGTATTTATTTTGAAGGTGTACTAACACAGTTATAAGCATGTGTACCAATTCATTTGGGATAGTACTAGCCATGATGGTAGCCTAGGAAGTTATGCATATTTCATCATTTAAAGTTGATATTTTTTGTTAGTTTTTGGTCAAAAGGAGGCTAATGTAAAGAGCTACAGTTAGTATTTTCAAGGTAAATGTGATGGGGCAGTTATCACTAAAGTTAGGAAGAAGAAATTTGATATCAGAGATTTTTATCTGATTTGTTAGTAATGAGCAGGTTACGTCTTGGTATGTGGCAAGGTCTGGTGGGTTCTTTATTCATTTGAGTCAGTCCAAGATCAACCAGAAGGTTAGTCAAACTACAGTTTGATTGATTAAGAAAGGGGGTAATCATTACATAGGGCAAGGGGTGGAGTATTATATAACTAGCCAGATGGGGTCATTATCATCTATGGAGCAGTTTTATCCTAGTAGTGATATATTAATGGCATGTTTAATTATGACTAGTTTTCCCACAACTGACAAACCCTTCTGGAGGATATCTACATCTTTCAAGAATTCAATGATTGCACCCATGCAGTTGTCAGCAAATGTGGTTAGCCAAGAGCCCCCTGCATTTGCCTTGAGAGGTCCCAGAACTG
The DNA here is from genome assembly GCF_019279795.1 of Protopterus annectens. Classification (NCBI taxonomy): domain Eukaryota; kingdom Metazoa; phylum Chordata; order Ceratodontiformes; family Protopteridae; genus Protopterus; species Protopterus annectens. The sequence continues at coordinate 801,293,260 of NC_056736.1, forward strand.
AACCCTATGGGAGACCACTCCTACCAAGTCTCTTGGTGGAAGTGGCTTCCCCACTCTAACGTCATCCATGAGCTGTTTGGCAATCCATCAGGTGACATAATGATTTATTGCACAAACTCCACTCCACACACCTTCAGATAGAAACAGCTCTGATCCAAAACAATACCAAAACAGCAAAATCTTCGGAAGTCAGGAATCGAAAAACAGGAACCAAAGTCAAATCCAAAAGCAAATTCTTTATTCTCCAGCGCCTCGGTGTAACCACCTTTCAAAAGTATACATTCTCACTGAAAGAATGTATATGTATATATATATACTCATAGCAATTAATTAAACAATTATGTTCAAAAAAGTTTTAAAGCAGACACCTCCAGTTTATTTCATTATTCAGTCCACAGGGTGTCATTGTATTGTATTTCAAAATAAAAATACTTTCCTTATATTGTAAGTTATATTTCAAAGCATTTTCATCATTACAAAGACATTTCACACTTTCTAAAACTGTTCCTGTTAAAAATGAAGCACCACTATTATGATAAACACTAAAATGTGTGGCAATAAATTTATTTTCCCTTTTATGTCTTATGTCTCTAATGTGCTCACCTAACCTAATACGAAACTCTCTTTTAGTTTCACCTATATAATATAATCCACAGGGACAGTGTAAAGCATACACAACTCCCTTGCTTCTACAGGTAAAACTATCTCTTACTGTGAACCTAATGTTGTTAATATAATTAAATGTTCTAACTATATTCCTACAAACACTGCATCTACTGCAACATCTTGTACCAAATTCACTTAGTGGTCTTGGTAAACAAAATTTTGGCATTACAAATTTACCATGTACTACCATATCTTTCAAATTTCTTCCCCTTTTATAGGAGAATAAAGGTTTTTGTGGCAAAATGTGCATCAACACCTTGTCTTTCACTAAAAATTTCCAAAAATGTTCCACTACATCCTTTATGTCTCCACTTTTTACATTATATGTAGAGACAAAATAAATATCCTTACAAGTTTTATCACTGGTTGCCAGATGATATTTCTTATAATGGTGATGTTCACCCTTGTTACATTTATTCCTTACCATATTATTCTCCTTTTTTACCTTCATAAGGGCATTTTCTAAAATATTCACACTGTACCCAAGAGCCCCCTGCATTTGCCTTGAGAGGTCCCAGAACTGAACCCTATGGGAGACCACTCCTACCAAGTCTCTTGGTGGAAGTGGCTTCCCCCACTCTAACGTCATCCATGAGCTGTTTGGCAATCCATCAGGTGACATAATGATTTATGCCTAAATTAGCAAGTTGTTCTGTAATACCCAAATGGGGTAGTGCGTCAAATGCTTTTTCTAGGTCAAAGAAAGCAGCATGCACAATTTTACCCGCATCTATGGCTCCAGTGACCTTTTTGTAGAAGTACACTAGGTTTAGTAGGCATGACCTGTGCTTGACAAAACTGAATTCAGACTGGTCCATTGTTTGAAGATTTCCTATGTCTTTGTTTATGAGGTCTACAATAATTCTTTCCATGGCCTTGCATATAAGACTAGTCAAACTTATGGGTCTGTAGCTCCCAGGGTCTGTAGATGGTCCCTATTAGTGAAGAGGGGTGACGGTTGTACTTGTCCATTCCCTAGAAACAATGTCAGTCTGGAGGCTGTGTTTGAATAGGAATTCTAGTAGGCCTGACAGGTCATGTAGGGGGGCATCCTGGGATATTTGCAGAACCCATTGTTGCAGTGTTTTTTAGCTTTGAAGAGTGCAGTGAGGATGTTTCTTTAGTAATAATTGATGGATATGTTGGTTAGCTTTAACTATTGTCACCCACCAGAAGGATCAAACTTATACAGATGAACAGATTTTGGTATTATTAACACTGTAGCACTGGTGCATAAATCCACACCATTGACACCAAATGGCATGGCATGGGTAATTGGCTTTAAACAATATTTAAACAATATGAAGTAAATCTGCACTGATTCCTCAGATAATAGCAATACCTGCCATATCTAGATAAGAGGCTACACTGACAAACTGCTGAGCAGACTTAAAGTCATTAACTTACCAGGACCTTACCCATTTTACTCCCATTAATGCCTTTCAGTGCTACACACACACACACACACACACACACACACACACACACACACACACACACACACACACACACACACACACACACACACACACACGCACACGCACACACACACACGCACACACACACATGCACACACACGCACACACACGCACGCACACGCACACACACACGCACACTCACTCGCACACGCACACTCACTCGCACACGCACACACACACGCACACGCACACACACACGCACACACACAGACGCACACACACACACGCACAGACACACACACGCACAGACACACACACAGACACGCACACACAGACACGCACACACACGCACACACACAAGCAGACGCACACACTCACACGCACGCACACGCACACACACACACACACACGCGCACACACACACACACTTACATATGCATATACTATGCTTTCCAAGATGAGTTAATGATAGCTCTCTAATATCAGCACTCCCTTCCATGCTGCCATTGCAAAATGCTGCCACCAGCTGGATTAACATGGCACATCCAGATCAAAATTTCCATTAAAATTTAAAAAAGCCAATCTTTGAATATTTTTGAAAGCAATAGCTTTATGCAATTATGCTTTAAAGGCCAGATGCTAAGAGATGAGATGTCACAAGGTCTGTACATACATGCATACATACTTATACTAATAAATAAAACTGCCTGCCACAAACATTTGAAAATAAATTAATACGATTTTCTTTTAATCAAAATAAATCACAACTAAATCATATGCTTTGTAAAATTAAATATGCATGCAGCTGAAACTTGAAAAAAATATAAAAAGTAAAAGTTTTTTAACAGGGATATGGTACACACAAGAAAACTCATGTTCTGTGTCTACCAGCACATAATGATTTTGTTGTATTCTCTCTAACTTTCCTATGTAAGTACAAATAGCAGTAGCATAGATTTATAAGCAAGTGATTTAAGACAAGAGCATTCATCCCAGAATTGCAGTCCAGTGTGGTCACTTCAAAAAAATGACACTCAACAGCTGTTATAACTGATTAAAAGATTTCTCGGTTCTGTTTTTCCTGTTAGGTTTTACTCCTAATGTAAAGTTTCCTATTCCACAATCATAATTCGGGTGCAGCACTATGTTCAAAATATAGTAATGCATCCTTTGACATCGAGTAACATTTCATAGAACAGTGTGCTTTAGGTATTGCAAATATATGTACTTGTCTGAATACAGTTTCACTTTTGAATAGTTGTGCAACATCTCCTCTCAAAGCATACAGTTTTTTTTTAAATACTGTACATTTTACATGCTCTGAAACTTAGTATCTTTTTTGTAAAAAAAAATCATATTTAACTTAGCTAGATATAACTTTATGAATGTTTTACTAAAAGAAAATTGCCAGGATCACTTGTAAGCATCATTCAAGATATCATTGCATCACTGCTATCTTACTTGAGTATTGGTGCATTCTAATATTCCCCCTGCACATATACTTCTGTTCACTCTGTCATTTACCATGCGTGTTGTACATTGCTTCTGTTTCTGACTGCACTGTTCCTTCTATCTATTCATTTACTTTTTCACTGAAACTGTTTCCATGTTTTCTTACTGTTCTTTTGTTGGTCTTCAGTTGTGTTACTTATCCTTATGTTGTTCCAATTTCAGCTGTAGCAGTGAGAAGGAAGAAGCTAGCTGACAGCATTACATAAACCGTGTATTCATGGATGACACAAGAGATGTATGTAAATTGTTTCTAGTATTCACTTGACTCTATCTTGTATGCATGACTGAAAAACATTCCCAAACCACAACCAAGACCCTATTATTAATAGATAATGCCTGAATGAGGAGTGTAGTGCAGCCCCTCACCCACAATGGCATGTAAAGTTTTAAAGAAAAGTTTCAGGACTGGAACAATAAGTCAGCATTGATTATTACCATGCCTACCTCAAATGCATTGATAAGTGAGTAGCAAGATTAGACCATCAGGAGAGTTTCTTCCCAAACATCTGCTAAAAACTGGTTCTGTCCTAGTCAGACCTCCCAGTTAACAAATGTTAAATAAATAAATACAAATAAAGAATAGCTATGAGAGTTCAGAATCACCTACATAGTTGCTTGCTGCTGTACGAATGTGTTTCTGCTCCTGTCCTACAATAATATATGCATATATTAGCGTGTTACTAGTAGTCCTTGGCTGGTCTATGCCAACTGACACTACATTGCTATTATGGATTACTTCAGCCTCAGAATGTTGGAACATGTGAAATTCAGACTAAGGCATAGAAGATAAGGAATTGGTACCAGACAGGGCTTTGTTCTCACTGCTGATAATAGTTCAACACTTTTTGCTTCTAAACCTTTACAGGTCATTAATGCAAAAGTACTCAGTTACTTAGTTTTTATAAGCCATACTTAGAAATAGCAAATATTTGCTGACAGCAGGCAAGACAAGTATATAGGATTTATTTATTTCAAGATAACTGCTGAATGAATTGTAATGAATCTTAAAAAATTGTACTGCTCTGCTATTTTTCTTTGTATTATTTATGTTTCTTATTTTGAATTTGAGTTTTGCAAGTATTTTCTTTCGAATGCTTTGTAGTATGTTGTGCTTTCTAAATGCATTGATATATTACTATTGTCTCATTATAACCGTTGTTGTGCTTTTGTTTTTATGTTTGCTCGGACCTATGAGAAAACATGAGGTGAATAACAAAAATAATTTCCTGCATTTCCTAATAATTTGTGTAAAAATGTCAGGATTTTATAAATCATCCAAGATTTCCAGTCTACTATTTTCCTACAGATGTATTCAATGCATTTAATATTTCTTATTTGTTTTGAGGTATATTTTGATTGTGCACTATTCTATTGACGTGCTTTTGAATCCCTACCCTTTCCTTTACATTCTGGTAAAAGTGCATCATAGATTTTGTTTCCGAAAAGGCACTTTCAAAGCTTGTTTCTCCTTTTTTAATGCTTTGTTATTAGCAAGCTGTTCAGCCGCTATACGTCACAAAATAGCATCATTAGGGAAGACAGTTTCAGTTACCACTTCTTAAATGTGTGTGTGTGTGTGTGTGTGTGTGTGTGTGTGTGTGTGTGTGTGTGTGTGTGTGTGTGTGTGTGTGTGTTGAGGGATGTTTTAAGCTAACATTCTATTTTAACTGTAGTGAGAACTGCTTCTGATACAGTACCATTTCTCTGGAACACCATTGTTGCAAAGCTTCTTAAATGTCGTATCTTATTTTACCTGCAAAAAATTACTAAAACAAAAATTTTAACAGAACCCTCTGGCTAGCCGCAACATGCATCCTTGGTAGATCTAAATATTTTGTACAGCACATTCCTGCCAGTCTAATTCATAATGTTTTATTACTATACTATAAAATCAATAACTTCCTTTCCTTCTATTTGTTTTGAAGGAAACTTAAATAAGTCCACCCTTGAATGTCATAATGACATGGTCACAAAACTGGTAATAATACTACAAGGCTTCAACAGTAGTGCCTTAGAATGATCTGAAAAGACAATAAAAAAGAAAAGAAAACTAGTAAAGTAGTTAATTCATTATTACGAGCTTTATTATTTCTGTTCTTACTACTAATATAAGAATGACACTCTTTATTGTAAATGATGATAACCCTATTTGTTGCATCATAATTGTACACTTTTTCCTCTTGTATTTATGACAAAACAACATGCTGATGTCACAAGATAACATCTATACACATAATTTTCAAGTGAATCAACAGCATGGCTGGACACCTAACTAAATAATCCAAAATGCTTTTTTTTCTGCCTGTAAACAATAAAAAATAACCCCCTGCACCTCCCATGGAGGGGGCTCCCCCCACATAAATAAATTAAATATACCAACTCCAAGATATATATATAAACTAAGAAATTAACTTCGTGACAATAAAAGCATTCAATAAAATAGTAAATAACACCAACAACTCTTGTAGAACTTTAGCGCTTTCGTCTTATTTATTATCAAGACTTCTTCAGAAAGACATGTTTCATAAGTATGAGCAACCATTTTCACTTCCTTTATATACATTAGTTCTAGCAGGCCATTTAAATTAACAACAGTTCCTTTCCAATAGAAAAGTGTGAACAAGCAGGGTGCTGTGTGCATTTTCATTAACATTACAATTGCAGTTACATAAGGCAAATTGGTCAGACAGTAATAGCCTTGTGGTGCCGTGTGCATACTAAAAGGGATAGTGTGCAAAAGGGATCGTGTGCAAAAGGGATTGTGTGCAAAAGGGATTGTGTGCAAAAGGATTGTGTGCAAAAGGGACTGTGTGCAAAAAGGGATTGTGTGCAAAAAAAAAAAAGGTTGGGGGGGGGGGACCAGGAAAGATGACAGTCATGCTGTGATGATTCTAATATAAACATGCAACTTATGAGTGTTTGCCTCTAAAGGTAAGTAAAGAAGGGAACGGAGGAAGGTGGAGGAGTCAGGTAGAGAGTCCTACTATGCTTTGGCATCGGTGTGTGTGTAGAGAAATGTGTGGGTATGCCACCTGATGGGGGAGTGGGAGGAATGCGGTGTGGACTTGAGGGGGGGCTGTTAGGGGGCCACCCATGACAAGGAGCCTATGAATAACAGTGTCCCCCAGAAGACTGTCAGTGCAGATGGTACCACCCGTGGGCTGGTTTGGATGGTATCACCCCTTGAATGGCTGCGTGAAAATGTGAGACCGGGGGGTATGGTTGGTGGGGTCAGCGGGGGCTAGCCTGGTGATTGAGAGCATGTGTGTAGGGGGTATGGGGGAGTCAAAA
>NC_056736.1:801305146-801420146 GCF_019279795.1 Protopterus annectens
TGAATGTTTCAGCCTTTTTGAGGATCTATAAGAGGCCTTATGTGTATACTTTAGAAACACAGAGTTTAAAATCAAGCCTGATATCCTAAAAAAAAAAAAAAAAAAAAAAAAATAAAAAAAAAAAGTATTGACAAAATATCCCAAATAACATTCAAATCAAAGGGTAAAAAGGTTACACGTATAAATCATATGGTAAAAACTGCAAGGAAGACCCAGACAAGCTAGAATTTTCAATGTATAATACCTTAAAACTGTACTAGAGATCCAAGAGATATAAACAAATGTGCTTTTAAGAGCACAGAGTGCTTCAGCTACATAGCTCCTCAATACCCATGACATTTGTACTCTTAAATCCTTATGGGTACATTCAGACAATTAATGACAATCTGTACTCTTTGTAGATATGCATGTTTTGGCCTTTTTATTGGCCTTGTCAGAACAGCATATGTTGACTGTTTGGTTTTACTTTAAAAAAACACAAAGCTTACAAAAACAACCCTTATGTCCATAACATTAAGATGACTACAAAATATCACAAATACCATTCAAATCAAAGGGCAAAAAGGAAGCCCAGATAAACCATTCAGTAGAAATTACATGAAAGAAAGAAAGACTCAGCCAAGCTAAGAGTCTTCACTGTGTAATACCTTAAAAATCTACTGTTGAACCCTTCAAACAGCAAGTTATGTTGGAGATGTCACCTGTCCACTAATGCTGACTGGTCTCATATTTTTTATGACTGTACTAATATTAAACCATATTGGAATGAGATTAACACATTTTTTCAAGCTATCTATATTGATATATTTGTTTTGACAAAGTCTTTAATTTTGTTGAATGTTGTTAATAGTAATAATATGAAGAAAGATGACCTGTATTTGTTGTGGACAATGTTAGCAATAACCTGAAAATGTATAACTAGAAGATGGAACTCTAATGTAGCACCCACAATGGAGGAATTCCTGTCATCGCTGAAGAAATCCATACTAATGGAGAAAATAACTAAAGAGTTAAGAACTATTCCTAAGCCATTGGTTAATAGTCCATGGAGGAAAGTTTTGAATTTGATTGATACCCTTCAGATGGAACCAAACTCTTCCTATCATAGTTTATATATTAACTTATTATTTAACTACAAATGTTATCTAAATCTTTTTTGTTAGGCTGAATGTAAATCCTGTAAATAGTTATTGAATGTTATAAATGCATTAAATTATTGTGCTATTTCATCAAAATAAAAATCAATTGAGTAAAAAAAAATCTGTAGTGGTGGCTCATGGGATACATAAAAATGACTTCTTAATGACATAGAGTGCTTCAGCAACATGACTTCTGAATACCCACACATTTTTATTGTTGACATCCTTATGGGTACATTCAGTTCAATAAAGCTAACCCCCTAGCTGTAGACATGCAAATTTCAGTGTCTTTGGTTAAGTACACCATAAGTGTCCTGTTTGGCTATACAGAACTTAAAATCAAGCCTGATGTCCCTATACATTAAGGTGACTGCAAAATAACTCAAGTAACATTCAAACAAAAGGTTACACAGGTAAACCATTCAGTAAAACTTACACAAATTCCTTAAGGGATCATTTGCATATATGATATGTGCCTCTACTACAGGGGGATTAAGATATTACACAGTGAAAACTTTAGCTTGGCTAAGTCTTTCCTGCAGTGCACACATATATGACTATACTATACATAATAGCCAATGAGTATGACTGACAGAAATCGCAACAAAATAGCAATTCTTATAAGTAAATCAATCTAGAAACAGCGATCACGAATGTAAACAAAGGAGTTACTTTTGCTGCCATCAACATATAGTGAAAAATTTGTTTTTCCATCAGTGATTTTGCCCAATACCACAGAAATTAAACAACTCCAGGGCCACTCAACTATGGAAAGGGGCAAAATAATTAAATTATGTAACAGCTGACCACTTCAATTTTGAGTGTAACATAACCTGACCACTTTTACCACTGATAAAATTTCTCAATCTCGCATAAAACTTGTCATGCAAAAAAAGCATTTGCCAATCAGACTAATGGATCTATCTATCTATCTATCTATCTATCTATCTATCTATCTATCTATCTATCTATCTATCTATCTATCTATCTAAATACATATGTGTGTGTGTGTGTGTGTGTGTGTGTGTGTGTGTGTGTGTGTGTGTGTGTGTGTGTGTGTGTGTGTGTGAGTGATACAAAACAAGCATAAAACCCACTGTAATGTAGTAGAGATAAAGTCAACTTGTTTAATAGCTTACTGAAAAACAATGAAAACAACTGTAAGCACTTTCATTGACTATGGCTGCTACATCAAAACATAAAACAAACTACAAATAATGAAAATTAACACTCTTAAGCCATTCAAATTCCAGCAATAAACTGATTACTATCAGGTCATGTGTACCCTCCAGTTATCATGTATTCCCTTCAACTAAATGGCTCTCTAGCTTTGAGAGCTTGCCTTAAATAAACCATTACATTTATCTGACTGAAATTGCAGAGTCCAGTACAACTCTCTTGTCTCTGTCTTATTAGAAAGATCACCTAGCCTCAAATCTTCAGATATAATTTTAACTACCATAACACTAAAATTATGTTCACTACTAGCATCTATAATATATTTAGCTAATGGGTTCTTCTCATCTAACTGTCTAATACATCTAACTTGCACTCTTACCCTTTCCCTTCAATGTTTTATTCATCTTGCCAATATAAAAACTATGGAAAATATTACATTAAGCTTCTTCTTCTTTCGGCTTTTTCACAGTTAGGGGTCGCCACAGTGGATCACCTGTCTGCTCACGATTGGCAGTGGAGTTTTACGGTGTCGAGTTGCCAGCCCGCCACCCAACCTTCCACAGAAGGCACACACGCACGCACTCACTCACACCTAGGACCAATTTAGAGTGTCCAATCCACCTACAGCATGTCTTTGGAATGTGGGAGGAAACCGGAGCACCCGGAGGAAACCCACGTGACCACAGGGAGGACATGCAGACTCCGCACAGAAGGCACCCCAGCCAAGGATTGAACCAGAGAACTTCTTGCTGTGAGGTGGCAATGCTAACTGCTGCACCACCGTGGCTGCCCACTAAATTATTTGTCTAGCAACTGCTAAAACATTAAACTAATATACTGTACTTTGCCTGTGGTAGGATGCTTAAAGCTGTTACTTTTATTGATGAAAGTACAAAAGTCACAACTTCCACATGAAAAAGTACCCTTAACAGAGTTGGAATCATAGTTCTTAGCTGGCCCATAACATAGCAAGCACCTGAGGTATTTCTTATTCTCAGAAATAAAACTCAGTTCTTTACCTATAAGTGTTTTCGATCACTGTCTGACATTAAAATATGTCAATTCAGTTTTATAATCTCACAGACAGCTGTAGCATTACTGGAAAAATATAGGCAGATCAAAGCACCTGAGGCATGATCTCTGCCTTGACCATTCATTTTATCCATACCTCTCTTATTACAGTCTGGCTGGTCCCTTTCTTACATCTTTCAGCTTATTCAATTCAGTATTAATCTCATGGTCTCTATATTCTCTCTCTCTCTCAACTCATCCTTCATACCATTCAAGGCTGCTTCGAAACCAGATTTATTTTTTAATATGACAAAATCATTTCTCTTACTTAGTATGCATTGATCGCTTAACATGATATTAAATCCGATTCTCTCAGTAAACAGATCTTTGTTTAGCAATTTCTGACGACACACATAATTCTGTGCCATGCTAATAAATATTTCAATGTACCTAATTAAAGAACTTTGGCTTGGTCCTTTGTTTCAGAAATCTGGACATCAATGAAGTATGTTGGTCCCTGTGCTGTCATGGGGTACAAATAATTAAATGGAAAGTGTTTTATTTATTTATTCACTTATTTATTTGGGCACATAGTAACTCGTAAAAGTTTGTTTCATCAATCCAATATTGTATCTTCTTATCAAAATATATATGTATTAGAAACTTTCAGGAATTCTGCAACATGCAGAAATGTTGAATACTGTGTACTTTGATGTTTCTCTGACATTCTAAATTGCTACCATGAAAAAGAAAATAATCCTGAAGACTGTGGATACCATGATCCACGCATGACTAATTTATCAAAAAAATGAAACAATTGGCTTGATAATGCTTCTTTGGTGCGTCCTCTTTTTGGCACTTGAAAATGTCAAATCTGTTTACTTCTAAGTCCATACCATGTTTAATATATTGGGACTGATAAAATAACAAGAGGCAAACATGATGTGCAATACAAGATTCATTGCCAGGTCTTTCAGTGGATGTCATACAACAGAAGGTCAGACCCAGTGATTACTGAATGCACTAGGCTATTGGCAATAATTTCTACAAAACACACTCCGTTTATTTCCAATTTCTCCAGGTACTAGAGGCAGCTGTCTCACCAAACTTTCATCACAGTCTTCCAGGAATCCCAAGTTGCCTCAAATTTACCACCTTTCCATGATCCTACCCCCCTAGGAGCAAACTTGTTTGAGTTGCTAACAGCATTAAATTGCATTTTCCTTGTGTGTTTATTGTCGTCCTTTCTTTACAAGGTGATCTTATCATATTTCTCCTTAACTCCATGTATCCATGTCATGCCACCCAATTTTCCTAGGTTCCTGACAAAAAGAAAAGTTGAGCTCTCTTGCCCTCTGTACCTGAAAGCATGCAGGTGAGCTTTTTCTCCGGCTTCTGCATAGTGACAAAATATTTTTGTTGCCTATTATTGCCTGATAAAGAGATGTTATTATCTTCTCATTCTAAAATATCTGTAATGACAGCAAACTCATTAAAGACAACATTATCAAGAGCAAATAGATAACAATCAAATACTCATACATTGGTTTGTTTAAATACAAGTTCATCTAAAATGCTCACAGCAGCAATATGCATAATTACCCACAGTAGCTCCACTGGGAATGAAAGTCCCCCTCTCTCCATGTAGAGAGCACAGCACTCAACAACACACATCGTCACTTTTGCATTAGCCTCTTACACATTTATTTTCTTTCTTTATTTTGTATTTTGCTAACTGGTAAGTGGGTTGGTTAACTGACCCATGCTCACGTAGGAGCAGATTATTACAAATTTTGTTATACAGAATTCAGTTGTTACAGTACATGCAATATATAAATATGAAGAAACAATGAAGAAAAGGTGTAATGCATAAGCATTAATAGTATCTTAGTAAAACATTTCTTTGAAGCATATATATTACATTTTTACATTGTTCACGTGCATGATGAAAGGACACTTATTTGATTCATATAAGTTTATATGGGGTACTAGTACCAGAATTAGCAAGAAGTATGAAAATCATTTATTTATAATATTTATGTAAGTAAGTTTATATATATATATATATATATATATATATATATATATATATATATATATATACACATGTGTGTGTGTTTACTGTTGAAGCGTTGAAACTAAATAGTTCAACCAGTCACAATCAACCCAAAATCCTGAATGTAGAACAGCGAAATTGTGGGCAGGTTGAAACTGAATACATTGACACCCATAGTTCGATATATTCGACATAGCAGGAGGTGGCGTCAGTCATCTATGCTATGCTGCTTAGTGTACCGTGACATTCCATAATCAACGGTACATGTACTTTACTATTATCAGGGAGGCAAGCCCCCCTGCACCCCCAACCCCCTGAAAATTATATATACCAACTCTGAGATCACACTACAGAGAGGAAATGGCTTAATTCCCTGTTCCTCACTGAACTGCAATCTCCACTCAAAATTCTGAACTCAAAAACTCGAACTACACTACCCATTCAGTATTGTGTATTCACTTTATTTGGGTTCGCAAAACTGCCCTTTGGAAAACTGCATTTCGACAGTGTGACTCTAGATCAAATGCAGTTTGCAATGGTGATTGTAAACTTATATATATACAACACCAACAACGAAATCTCCGACACCACAAAACCGAAAGTTCAGAAACACGAAACATCTCATACCTGACAAACCACAATCCCGACACTAAACAAACAAAACAAATCCCCTGTCCAAAAAGGACACACACAACACAAGCACAGCAAAAACCTTACAAACCTACACTGAACCTTACATACACAACTATCTATGCACTAACCTTAACCCAAACTCTAACCCTAAGGTCCGACACTATCGCACACTCACCTAACCCGCGCCCTAACCCTAACTCACTTAACCCGCCCCTAACCCTACAGACCTTCACTATCGCACACTTACCTTACCCACACCTTGACCCTAACATCCATCCCTATTGCCCACTTACCTTTACATGCCGGTGTTCTCAGCATCGGGATTCTCAACCATCGGTCTTCTCTGTTGTCGATCTTCCGGTGTTGTTGTTCTCGTCATCGGTGTTTCGAGATTACGGCGTTTTCAGGTAGACCTATATATATATATTTATATATATATATATATATATATATATATATATATATATATATATATATATATATATTTATATATATATATATATATATATGTATGTAAAATTATATTTATTATGTCATCAGCTGGGACTGCTATATTTATTACATTTCACAGATAAACAGATAAAGTAGGACATGATATAATAATAATAATAATATTATTGTGTATTATGGAAGCATTTGGAAAGTCATTCTTGCTAAAGATGATTTTTTTACTAGTGATTTAAATGCTTAGACAGTGTTCTGAGATCTGACTTCAGTAAGGAGATTATTCCAAGTTGCAGGGCTGGTTTTACAGGGTTCATCCATTAATGGTAGTTTTGCATGTAGGTCTTACTAAGTAAATACTAGTTTCCTGACTACTTCTTAAACTATAAGTTGGTTACTGTATATTGAGGATGGGCATTAATGGTGGGCAGTGTCCTTGGTTTATTGTTCTGAAAGTCAACATGTTCAGGGCCATTATTGTTCTACTTTGCATTGTAAACCAATTGCGGTTTTCAATATATATTGCAGTGGTGAGTCCTGTTGTTTCATAGAATGGTGCATTTCCAAATCTTATTGTAAGCAGTTTGCAGTTTTTGTTTAATGGTGCGAAACTTCAGTTATAAAAACTGTACTTTAGTATGGAAGTAAAGATATTTCTTGCCAGTGTGGATGGAGAAGGAATGGATGAGCTCTACCTATATTCTTTTGTACTTCTGATTGTTCAGCTGTGTACTTGTTTGTTGTTACTGTCTGAGGAGTGGATGCCTTGATAGTTTATTTGATTATGACAGTTAATTTATTAGGACTGATTATTAGTCTGTTGTTAACTGTCCAATTGCAGAGTACAGAGAATTTCACCTGGCGGGGTTGATGTGGCACAGAATAGGTTTTACTATGATCTGTAAGTAATATATAATCTATGTACGTGACTGCTTCCAAATGTGGGAAGATGTAGGGAAGGTCATAAGCAATCAGTAGATAAGGAGAAAAGCAATAATCCTAGCCATGAGGTACCTTTGTTGTGAAGGTGCCTTTTGATGAAGAGAAGCTGTTAGTAAAGACCCCAAATGCTCTTTCAATGTTTTAGCTTTAGCTATCTGTAACTCTAAGTATATCTCTTAATCAACTTTTAAAACAAACCTGAAAATAACATATAGGCTAGCCATAAATCCCTGATCTTAAACATAAAACTAACTATAACCTAACCCAAAAATAAATTCAACAACAAATATATCCCTAATTCTCTTCCTAATCAATACCCTAAAGCTAACAAGGACCACAGCTTCCAAACAAACCCCAACAAAAACATAAACTGTAACCCCCAAAGTCACTGATTTTTGTAAATACTATGAAAAGCACGTTTGAACAAATGACACTTCCTTCATTACAATATTTGTGCAAAACTAATTTTAATTACAAAGTTTGAACAAAGAGAATTCAACCAAAAAGACTTGACAAAACTATTCTTTAACAATCTGTCTATAAATAAGTAACTTTGTCCCTTGCCTTTATATCTCAGATTTTAATCAAATAGTATGTATGCAGTAAAATTTAATTTGCTTTTGCTGCTGACCTGCTATACGCAACCTGATGGTTTAAGTTTTCTGTTATAATATTCCCATGTCCTTTTCATCATCTAGATTTTTTTTGCAGTTTCTACTATATTTTAGTAGTTTTCTTTTGGTTGTTACCTAGCTGCAGTATACATCTCATATGTTTGAGGGGAAGCTGCTATTGTTTAGATTATTTGTCCACTCTCCACTAGTTCCTCTATAGCTTTGCCCAGTACCATCTGTAAAGAACCACCAAATCTTTGCATCATCTACAGAGAGATTGATCCAGTTTTCCTGGCTTGGACAAGGTCAAGAATGAAAAATTTAATAGGGTTGGGCCCTGGGCTCACTGACATTTGCCAATTTATTATACTATCAGAGCTCTCAAAAACTATTTTCTTTTTCCCATTATCGCAATGATTTTATTCCAACCAAACTATTCCTTACCCATGCAAGCCCATCTCAACTTATCAGGAAGCTGCGGTTTGGGACCAAGGCCTTATCATTGCTGAAATTTGGGCGTATCATTGTCACATGGTCACATCTGTCTAACTTCCTAATTACTAATTCATAGTAATTTAGTCTGACTGCTTTAATATGTCTGGAATCAATGTTGAAAATTTCAAACCATCTTTTTGCCTTATGAATATAGTAATTTTAAACTTCGAGACCAGTTCCAACATTTTGCAGACCAGTGAAGTCTGGCTTGTATAGTTTCCTTGTTTTTTCCTTGCTTTTTGTGAAACTGGTTGCTAAGAGCTCCCTAAAATTATTCTCTCCCAACTCTTTTATCAAGAGTTTTACCAAAACTCCAATAGTTTTTTTCAGAGACTTCAGCAGGACTGCAAATTGTGCCATGCATGTTGCCTGCCTCCTTTCCTCTCGATTACCTTTCTCATCTTTTAATTTTTTTTTTTTATCTCCGTCCCAACTTCTCAGATTGGTACATTCCCTTCTGATTCTTTGATAAGCAATTTATTCATTTACAACATTGTCTATTGTTTGACATTATGTCTTAGTACTTCCCAGGCTAGATCACGTCTTTCTATCCCATTATTGCTTTTTGTCATATATACATGGAGAGACCATTCTTCTTTATCTTTATGTCTTGAGTTAATATTTTTTTTTTCCATTTCTCTTTGACTTTGTTGAGGCACATTAATGTCCCATTTTTATTTTCCACATTACTTCCCTAGTTAACTTTCTCATTTTCTTTAGTGCCCCTCCACCTCTCTTCCACTTCTCACCTCCTTTATGAGATCACTAGTTTCCTCCTGGCAATCATTTTAGAAGTTTTAGCCTACTTCATATATCTCCTCACATTGCCCTCTATGTATTTCTCCATACTTCCTCAAGTATTTTCTCCTGCCACCTGATGAGACACCAATATATGATAAACAAACTCTATCATAATATGTTACTCTGCAATAGAAGAAATTGGTATAGTCTGTTTTCTATGCCAGCTTTGTTACAGACTAATGCCTGCCTCATAAAAATATGCTTTCTCATTGTGTAGTCCTTAAGTCTATCTTTTATTAGATCATCACCCCTAATACTTGCATTAGCTGGTATACACAGTATTTGTGACTTGTTTTTGTATGTACCACTGCTTAGATTATAAGCAGTATAATATCCTCGAGTACCTCCCTTACATATACTACATTCTTTATTATCCTAGAGTACCTTATTTTATTTATTATTTATTTATTTAACATTTGTTAACTGGGAAAGTCCGACTGGGACAGAGCCCATTTTCAGCACTGGCCAGGGGAAAAATGCTCCAGATGCATGTCTTTGGAATTTGGGAGGAAACCAGAGCACCCAGAGGAAACCCACACAAATGCAAGGAAGACATTCAGACTCTGCACAGAAGGAACACCAGCTGAGAATTAAACTGGAGATCCTCTTGCTATGAGGCAATAACACTAACCACTACACCACTGCACCGTATTTTGTATGAACTTAGTATATGCTAGCATTATCATGCTCTATCCCCTCTGGTAAATAGCTCCCATTTCAGTTATTTCAACTATGCTAAGCTCATCATCATGTATTAGTGCTTTTCCTTCAACCATTTTCCTTCCTTAACACGAGCTGTTGTTGAGCAGCACTCTTAGTGTTTCTGTTATCCCATTACCTGCTATCCAAACCTTTGTCTTTTCAATCCCTGTCACCATCAGCATTCCTAACATCCTGACATCTCCTAGTCTCCTTCTTTTTTCCTTTGTCATTCTCATTCAACCTATTTCCCATGATGCACTGCCTCCACATCAGTGCTCATATATCCCCCTGTCTTGTTCTCCCCACTGGAATGCTCCTCTCCTTTTACCTAACTACCTTCTCTTCTTCCCATGAATACTGATAATGATTTCCTCCTCCTTGTTACTCCTTACCATTCCATCCTGCCTTACAGAGTCATTCCTGATGTAATTTTCCTTGTGGAATCCTTAACGTTTGCCTCCAGGTCTCTTGTTCCATTTATTAATTAATTTCCCTGGTAGCCTGCTGTATTAATTTGCTTCTACCTTCCTTTCAGTTAGCAACATATTCTTTTTATTGCTTTCTTCAGCTTTTGTAGAGCAGCTTCCGTGCCCCTTTTGATCTCGTTTTAATGGAAAAACCATCCTAATGTGATTTTCCATCCCCCAACTTATCAAAGCAGTTGCTTGCAGACAGAAAATGACTGCACATCTTCTCATGGTCACCTGCAGTCAACTAGTATTCACTTCCCAACTTATTATCCCTCTACTGAGCTAGACACTGAAATGCCATGTGTGTTTCCTGCAAATGCAAAAGCTATGTTTCCAGCTTATATTTACAACTGCCCTAGTTACAATGAATAATATGAGCTGTTAAACTGAAGAATTCTTCAGCAAGCAAACTATTCAAAACATTTCTCAACAGTTGAAAAATATGTTAGCTTGCATTTGCCTTTTACTGGAAGATACAGAAAACACAAATGTGGCTTATGCTTGTCAATCAAACAGGATTATTTTAATCATTTAAACACTTTGAAATAAGCCCATTACTGTGGTCAAATCTGAAAACTATTGTCTGATGAAATTTAGCCTGAAAGAATCAGTCAATCTACATCAAGCTGTAATCTACAACTATGGTTTGTGCTCCTGAAAAGAAAAAAATAAATCTTCCTGCCCTCTAAATACAAAATGAAACAAATGTGATTAAGATGATTGGCCTGGAACTCGGCATGGATTCATAATCATTACAGACGTGCAGTGCAACATGCGAGATCTAAGCTTTTTCTCTCACATTTCCAGCTGTGGTATGTTGGAAGAACTCTGTGGTAATTCAGTTTAATCCAAAGCCAATTATTCAAAATAATACTGGAAAAAATTGTGACAACTTTTAAAAAGGAATTTAATTCTTCTGACACATCTTATAAATACTTGTCAAAGTATTTGTGCTCACCATGAGGACAGTCACATTTTATGTTTCATTTGTCTTCAGATATTGGACCCTACTTATTCTAATGAGTTATCTATGCCACAGACACAAACTTAATGGTGTGTATGCAGTTGATATGTGTACACCAAACACAACACACACACACAATAGTTATATAAATAAATAAATATATATATATATATATCAAACACAATATATAATATATATATATATATATATATATATATATATATATATATATATATATACATACACACACACACACACACACACATACATATATATATATATATATATATATATATATATATATATATATATATATACACATACACATACACATATATATATATATATATATATATATATATATATATATATATATACACATACACATACACATATATATATATATATATATATATATATATATACACACACACACACACACACACACACACACACACACACATATATATATATATATAGATGGAGAGAGAAAGGTAGAAATGTCACACCATATTAAAATGGCATACAAGGGTATATTTGTAAATATTTGATATGATCCTCTAAGTCGTCTATATTTTTTCTACTTTTCTCTAAGATTGACAGCTGTCCAAGATCCCTACATCCCTCTCTGGGTCTACCTGCACTCCCAACACCCCTGGGACAATGCTTTGATTTAAGTTAGGGCAAGAAAGGATCCCAGTGGTATCCTTGAGGGTCATTGCTGTCCATCTTCTATCCTGAGGGCTTCTGTTTTATAACCTGTCCTGCTTCTCACCCATAATCTGACATTATATCATACAGCTTGAGGGAGAGTGTGCAATGGAGATGTGTAGCATATTGCCCCTCCTCTGCAGCAGTTCAGCTTTGCCAATACCCTGTACCCTCTTTGGCCTACTCCTTCTAGCATGAACATTCCAGCCTCCATCAGAAATCACTACAGGGGATACCCACAGAGCCATCCACCCACCCATCTATGATGATAACATCCTTCCTTTCCCACTGCTTTTATATATACCAGGGGTTTCCTTATTAGAAACTTTAATAAACTGTTTTTTCTTCTTCTTCTTTCTTTCAGCTGCTCCCGTTAAGGGTCGCCACAGAAGATCAACTGTTTCCATTTCATCCTGTCCTCTGCATCTTGCTCTGCCACACCAACCACCTGCATGTCCTCTCTCACCACATCCATAAACCTTATCTTAGGCCTTCCTCTTTTCCTGTTACCTGGCAGCTTCATCCTTAGCATCTTTTTCCCAATATACTCTGCATCCCTCCTCAGCACATGTCCAAACCAACGTAATCTTGCCTCTCTGGCTTTGTCTCCTAACCTTCCATCCTGGGCTGACCCTCTAATATACTCATTCCTAATCCTGTCCATCCTCGTCACACCCATTGCAAATCTTAACATCTTCAACTCTGCCACGTCAAGCTCTGACTCCTGCCTTTTTGTCAATGCCACTGTCTCCAACCCATATAACATAGCTGGTCTCACTACCCTCTTGTAGACTTTCCCTTTCACTCTTACTGGTACTCGTCTGTCACAAATCACTCCTGACACTCTTCTCCACCCACTCCACCTTGCCTGTACTCTCTTCTTCACCTCTCTTCCACACTCACCATTACTCTGAACTGTTGATCCCAAGTACTTAAACTCATTCACCTTTGCCACCTCTACTCCCTGCATCCTCACCATTCCTCTATCCTCCCTCTCATTCACACACATATATTCTGTCTTAGTCCTGCTGACCTTCAATCCTCTTCTCTAGAGCATATCTCCACCTGTTTTTTCACTAAATCTAATTTTGCTTAACAGCAGACACGTTTGCAGATGACATTCTTCTATATTAATGTCTTCTCAAATAGTTGACAGCTGCTTTCACGCACATATTTCTTTCTGTCAAGCTTACATTGTATTTTATACTTTTGCTCTGTTTGCCAAGCATGTATTATTCCATGTATGTAATTCTCAGCATTTCCATTTGATTTCCTTCATAAACTTCCTGCATATTCTTGACATTTATATTCCGGCTCCACAATTCATCATTATCTGAATGCCCAGAATCCTCAAATTTCTTTTCACAACTATCTGAAATACATACCCAGGCTTCTTTTCATAGAGCAAAATATTACAAGTTGCAACTACGTCCTGAAAATTTTTTTAACATAATCACCATGCAAATAAGAATGTATTATTTTTCTTTTGCCATTATTTCTAAAATGATCTCAAAAACGTACCTTTTACCTCATTTTCCACTATTCAGACACTGTGGTATATAAAGCAACATGTACCTTTTTATATAAAAAGCATAGCATTCTGCAAATGATCCCTTAATAAAATGAATGTAGTTATGGTCATAGAATATTAATTAGAAAAATCCCAAAGTGGTTGTTTACATAAAGTGAAGACCTGCATCAAATCTGCTTTTTTCACATTATTCAGAGTTAACAAGGACAGCAGATGAACAAGAAAACAGTTAGTGAAGACATATAGTACACTTATATACTGAGTAAATAATCTGAGATAAGAGATCTCAATCTCTACAACAAGAACATGAAACAAAACATAATGCATGGTAGAAAAAGAAAGATGTACACTACTTGTATGCAGGAAAAGCAAAGAGATTTGAGCAGAATAATAAACTAAAACAACATATAGCTTATTGTATTCAGTATTAAAGTTGCATTTTTTTGGCTGATAGTCAAACAATGTACTAATAGTACTAACTAATCTTAGAATAACCTGTCAAATCCTGTTTTAGTATTCATTCTCCAAAAAATGCAGATAATATAAAATGTATATAGATATAAAATAATATCTGATGCAGGAACTCAGCAAGGGCTAATCACACAGGGAGAGAAGTGGACATTGAAGTTTTCATTGAAAGATACAGTGTTTCCCCACTGAGTGTTTTAACAATAGCTATAGTTATTATTAAAAGAAATTAGTTTGGAGGAGGAAAAACAGGAAGTTTAGAAACTGAACCTTCCAAATCATTGACGATATTAGTTTAAAATCACAACATTTAAGATGCTGTGAGTTAATCTTCTACAGAAACTATAAGAATTGGGTATCTATTAATGTATTGATACTTTTCTGACTATTTTAGTCTCACGGTGCTATAAGTCTCTTTTTATGGGAGACGCAGTATGGTACTCATACTAGTCATAGAAAATTTGGAGAGGGTAATGGGAACTTGGGATGTTTTACATCCACGTAAGATATCACCAATTTAGGCAGGTGGGACATTGGTCTTTCATTTCATCTAAAGTACAGTACACCCCACTTCTACTGAACTGCAAAGCCAGCACATAGTATGGGAACTGAACTCACAGCCTTCTGATTTTCAGACAAAAAAAGTCAGTTTTGCTACCTTCTGAACTACAGACAATGCATAAAAGGTAAATCAAGAACTAAACCTCCTAATAGTTATGACTGTCTGATTTCCTTTACAAAGCCCTAACAACTAACCTCTCAACTAGAGGTGATGCATTAACCCAACACCCATTAAAGGTTCATGTTTATATCAGCTTTCAGATATCTATCTGCTGCAGCAAATAAAAAAAATAATCTATTCACTCAGTGTTTCTTTTTTAATGTAAGGATAAACAATTTAGAGTGGCTCATTTAAATTAATTAAGAAAGTGAGACATAATATAATAAGAAATTATCTGAAAGCAAACCCAGAAACAGAAATGCTATGCTAAGAATCATCATAGCAGATGTGCTTCTGATCTGAACCAGTAGCATAGCATACATGCATTAAAAAAATCAGTGTCTGTTATCCAAAACCACCAGTCAATGAGATGCAATAAATGCTGGTCCTTACCAAGGGGGAAGGACATTCTGGTAGCAGGCACAAACTAAATTTTACGGGGGGATTGTCCTCTGCACATGGGAGATGCATTTTACATGTTCGCTGAATTAAGGTTATTTCTGGATGGGGTTGTGGGCAGTTTGTTAATGTAAGCAAAAGGCAACTGACTACACATAGAATTTAACCATATATCAAAGTAAAAAATATTGCGGGCAAAATTTCTTTCATTTGTTCTTTGCTAAATACAGGAGTTGTACCCATTCAAAATGCTGAGGGGATGCAGTAGTTCTTTGTCTGTCAGTTGGCCACCATAATAACTTATTACAATTAAATAATTATGGATTTGGATTGCGCATAGTGTAGTGTGGTGTGATATGATGTGTGTGTGTGTGTGTGTGTGTGTGTGTGTGTGTGTGTGTGTGTGTGTGTGTGTGTGTGTGTGTGTGTGTGTGTTCACATGCATATGCACTCATGTGCATGTGTATGTTTGGTGATATATGTGGGCCTTTGTGCGTGTATTTGTATTAGCGTGCTTGTGTGGGGGATAAACTAAACAAGCTGAAGTGCATTACTATTGGCAGAATTTTTTCTTTTCATTTTCTGTCCCCTGTCAATAACCTACATATCACAATAACTGCCCTTTCATTCTTTATCAATGGAGCAATAGTTTTTAGTGATGTAGCTGTCATTCAGGCAGCCATAGTTTTATTTCAGTCTTCTAGGTTAACATCTTCCCATTTAGGCACGCACACTCATGCCTCACTCCATGAAACATGCCACACCGAATGCCTTAGCCAAGCTATAGCATGTAACTGTCTTTCTATGGTATTTATCAGATCTGCAGTAGGTTGGACTACCTCCTTTGTTCTAGGATGGGTGACGTGGCACTGGCCCCTAACTCCCTCCTACCATCTTCAGCTCCTCCAGTTCCAGAGCCACTAGTTTATTTCAGATTGTCTAGGACACACCCTCAGTTTATCCCTCTGTGCCATGCATCATCTATTATTTTTCATACTTGATAACATACATTTACTTTTATATATAGTTATGCAAATTGCCTTTACTTTTAATTAACTACACTTGAATTACTTTTTATAGTGTGGATATCTTTAGTGAACTCCATTAACATTTCTTTGGACTTATTTATATATATATATTTATTTACTGACATTTATTGACCAGGGAAACTCCACTAGGTCAGAAACCCATTTTCAGTGGAGGCCCAGGGAGAAAAGCTCCAAATTACAGTAAAGTTTTTATGAAGAATTACTATGTACAGTAATAAAGAGATGAAAATTATTTTTAAATCATACAGTTTTGTAATTAGTAATAAGCAAACTAACATATTTTATACAGTTGGGTTAAATGTTGGTGTTGGATATACCATATTTCAATAGCATATTGTGTGCTGTAAGAACAACAGTTTATATCAAACCATTATTTTACACACTCTGAAATTAGAGACTATTAAAAGTTAAAGCCATTGATTGTAATAGAAGAGTCAGTAAAGGAGATGAAGATTAGTTGTGCAGAAAAATTAATGAATGATAACATGGTTGGGTAGAGTCAGTTAGAAATATAAGAAACACGTTGCACAGCAGGGTCCCATAATTAGATATATGATGGTCTTTGGGTTTGGGCATAAAGGCAAGTTTGGTTTTCAAGAAAGTGATTTTTTTAGGGTATATTGGAAGCTTTTTATGGACTCAAGTAGTGTAATAGAGGGGGTAGGTCATGCCATAATTTTGCTATGGCATAGGAATATAATATTTGCCCTGATCTCTTGTTGGGTTTGGACACGTGTAGAAGTTGTTTGTTAGAAGATCATAAATTCCTGGAGGGGGTGTAGGTTTGTATGATATCTGAAAGTGCTGGGCAGTTATCTGGGTAATATATTTTAGTTTCTGAGCAATAGTGAGTTGGGTGTACTGAAGGTAATAGGGGGAACTCGAGCCATTTCAACATCTTGATGGGTTGGCAATGGTGTATGTGGTTTAAAAGGCCACAGACAAATTTAGCAATTTTATAACAGCACAATTGTAATTTTTTACTTAGTGATGTGTGAAAGTTTGTAAAAATGGGGGAGCCATAGAGGAGGATAGGGAGTAGGCGAGTATATAAAATTTATATCTATAAAGTTTGCTAATTTAAAGTATGTTTCTTTTAGTATATTAAGTATGTGCTGTTCAAAAGATAGTTTCTCATCCGTAGTAATGCCTAATAATTTTTCATTATTCACTACTTCTATTGCAATCTTTTTTGGGACAAAAGTTTAAAATCTTGTGGAGTTGGTTTGGATCAAAAGACCAATAAAAGTAATTGTGCTTCGTTTGCCAATACTTCTATTGATGATTATGCATTTTGTGTTATTTTTAGAAGGTCGTGGAAATCACTAGATGAGGGTATGATGGTGGAATCATCAGTGTATTGGATGAATGAGCTATGAAGGGACGCTTTGTGGAGTTTATTTATAAATGCATTAAAAAGTAAAGGTCCAAGAATGGATCCTTGGAGGACCCCTGTTTTAGGCTCATAGTTTCAAAGGTTCATAGGTAGGTACTAGGCTATCTGCCCCAAGGCATTTATAAGCCTAGCCAGAATGTGTTGGCTTTCGCCGCTCCCTTAGATTAGTTCCCTGTGCCTCTGTCCAGCAGAGCCACTGAAGCGATCCCCGGGGTAAAGTTTCTGTTTCCCATCCACTCATCAAGGTTTCTCTTGAAGAGTGCTAGCGAGGAGATCTGCCTAATGTAGATTGGAATCTTGTCCCAAAGCATGGGAAGTCTCTGGGACAGGAATATGTCCTTCCAGCACATCCTATTTATTGTTGATGTGAGGTTTAGATCCCTAGAGCATGTGGCTCGAGGGGATAAGATTTTCTTTAAGTGGAGCATGTCCATCAGTTCTGGGTTGGACATGGCCTTGTATGTCAGGCAGAGATCACCTCTGAGCAGGCGGTATGCAACCATGTACAGCTGAAGTTTCTTCAGTCGTGCTGCATAGGGCATCTGTTTGAGGCCAGTGATACTCTTTGGTTAGGTACTTCTGTGGTCTTTCCAGCTGTTGCAGGTGTCTTGTAAGGTACATCCCAAATGGAGCATTGTACTCTATGATGGATCTGAAGAGTGATGAGTAGAGGGGCACAATGAACTCTTTTGATCTGGTTGCAAACCCTTTTGTTATTAGGTGGGCCACATAGAAGGATTTTCTAACCACTTTGACAATGTGATTATCAAAGGAGAGATTACTATCTTCTTGGGTCCCCAGATCCCTTATTATGTTTTCCGTATTTAGGGGACTACCACCTATGTGGTAGTTTGTGGTTACTTTGTTATTTCCAAAGGGAATAACTATGCACTTTTTGGCATTTAGCTTGAGGCCATGATTTTGACACCAGGTATCCATCTCAGTGAGACCCTTTTGGAGGATGTCTGTGACAGCTGGTGAGTCAATTATAGCCCCTAGTTTGCAGTCGTCTGTGAACTTGGTCAGCCACAGTCCTCCTGTGCTTGTCTGTACTTCTGAGAAGTATATGCTGAACAGGAGGGTTCCTAAGACTGAGCCCCGGGGAACGCCAGTTGTAACCGGTTTAGAGTCAGACCTAGCTCCCCCAACTCTCACCATGTGGGTTCTGTCCATGAGCTAATTGGCATCCCATCTTGTGACATAGAGGTTTATGTTCAGGCTGGTAAGCTTGTCTACAATACCAGAATGGGGAATGGTGTCGAAGACCTTTGCAAGGTCTAGGTAGGCTGTGTGTACCATCTTTCCCTCTTCTATAGCCTTGGTAACTGTCTCAAAGAAGTCCACCAGGTTTAGGAGGCATGATCTGCCATTAACAAAGTTGAACTGGGTAGGGTCCAGTGTTTGGAGGTTCCTGATGTATCTGTTTTTTATCAGCTAACTGCATAGATTGTTTTGCCATCTCACAAATTGTTGTATATTGTCTCGATAATTGTAAACCAGGTAAAGGTGTGTTTGGATCATCCTAATGTTGCCAGTTGTTGTATTAGTTTAGTATGTGATACTGTGCTGAAAGCTTGGGATAAGTCTAGTAAGACTACTGCTGTTAAGAGACCAGCATCCAGGGCTTTGTTCACAGTGTCAGTAAAAGAAAGGAAGGCTATAGTTGTACTATGTGCAGGGCGAAAGCCATGTTGAGTTGAGGCAAGTAGATTATTGTCAGTGAGGTGTGTGAGAAGTTGTGTGTGTACACACTTTTCTAGTATCTTAGATAAAGTTGAGAGAATGGAGATCAGTTGGTAATTAGTTAAATCACTGTTGTTACTGCCTTTATAAAGTGAGGTTATTATGGATTACTTCCAAATTTGAGGGACTATGGATTAGGAGATGGATCGGTTAATTAAAATGCTAATGGGGTTGGCTATTGCCTCTGCACTGAGGTTCAAGTATTCAGAGGGGAGGTTATCAGCAGAGAGGGAGCATAGTTGAAGTTTAGTTAGTATTTTAAATATGTGAGAAGTGGGCACTGGTTATAAGGAGAATGTTAGTGTTATCTTTATAGAATGAGGGATCCAAGTTGGGTTTCTCCTGATAATGATTTGAAGTATTAAATTTAGCATCAAGGCAGTTTTTGTTGCTGAAGGTGGTTCTTTTACAAGTTTAAGAATGTTATAAATAAAGTGGGAGTTAAAAATGTGAGACATTTGCTGTGGGTCTTTATCAGGGAAAGGTGATGGGTTTTGTATGGTTCCTGGATTTAGGGTAGAAGATGGGGGGCTTGTGTTTTTGACTAGATAGTTGTAGTGTAAAATATTTTTTTTTTGTCATTTTTGATTAATTTCTTTGCTGTATGTTGGAGTTGTTTAAAGGTAGTTTCATTTTCTCGGTTTTTGTTTTTGGGCCATTCCTTCCAGGCTTGGTCTCTAGAAAGAAAATTTATTTAGTTGGTTTTATAAGCCATGGAGCATGATTGAATTTTGTTCTTCTATAACGAATGCGGGCTAACATATTTAGGGTATCAATAAAAACCTTGTTAAAATAGCATACAGCTTCTTCTAAAGGTAATATTTTAAGTGGATTCCAATTTTGGGCTTTTAGTCAAATGATAACACCACGGACAATTTAAGGGCAGCTAAGTAAACCAAACAATAAGAATGAAAAGAAAACAAAGCTGATCTACCATGAAGGATTTCTTTTAATAATAAAGCAAAAATATTAAAATCCTCTCTGAAAATCCACTTCCAAAGTAAATAAAGGATGAGTGCTTTCGGCAAAGTGCCTTCATCAGATCATTAAAACAAACTTTTGTAAGCCAATTTAAACAGTGGCATAACCAATCAGGCTTTTCTTCTCAGTTTCTGCCTTTGTAACATGGGTCTTAAAGGAAACACTCCATTTAAACCAGGTGCTTTGTCTGCTTGCAAAATGGTGATCCATTGTATATCAGCTATTTCTGTTAAGTTACATAGATCACCCGATCTTGGACCTTCAACTAGGACTTCTAGTGCCATAAGATATGTTATATATATGAGATATGTTATATATATGAGATATGTTATGGGTAGTTCAAGATAGAAAATCTTCGTGACTATGGATGTTATGGACAGGGGGAATATATAGTACTGCTATGAATAGTTGTTTAGTTCTGTTTATTTGCAGTGATGTTAAAAGAAATTGCATGTTCCTGAAAGTTGGGATATTCTATCCCAAACCTATAATGGTTAAGGAACTCTGATACATTACATAAGAAAAGGGGGGGGGGCGGATGTTGATGTAATCTATCATGGCAAAGGATATCATAACCAGCTGGAATTATTCTGGTATCTGATATATGTGTTTTAGCCATGTTTCTCTAACAGGTGTGATATCTGGTCTATATTGGAAGAGACATACTTGAAGTTCTGTAATTTTATTGCAGATACTACATATGTTGATTGCTGTGCTAAATAGCTTTTGAGTGTTGATGGGTGAGCTAATGAAAGGGGAGGGGGCATGTGTGACATTTGTAGATAGGGAAGAACTGAGGTTTATGTGTATGTCTCTACTTTGAGCCAGTAGCAAGAGATGATTTCTAAGATTTCTAAAGTAGTAAATTTTAGAGGGAGATTTAGCTAGAATAGAGTAAAGTTAATTTTGATGTTTCTGTTGTTGGGAAGGACTCTAAACTTTGAAGTGTGTACATTGCTACAATTAAATAGAGTTGATGAGATGTTTAAGGAGCTAATGCTATTAAGTTGGAGTGATATAAGTAGGATTTCTAGGAAATAGTGAGAAGTTGATGTTTTTAAGAGAGGTAGCTTGGGATAGGATGATTAGAGCAGTGCAGTGAGAAAAGATATATAATAATAATAGTATAGTGTTGGATATTTTGTGGGGTGTAATTTTTCTGGCTGAGATATTATTTGTTTATGTTGACAGTTGCAGAGAGATTAGTTCATTTGAAGAGTACTATTTGCAGTTTTGGGTTAATGATTGGTTTTGGTTATGGGTGGTTTATTGGGTGATGTCATTAGGAGGAGTGGTCTAAGGAAGTATAAATCTAAGTAAAGAGGTGGTAGGTGGGAATGGTGGTAGGGTAGGGGAGTGGAGTGAGCCCAAGTGCAGTGAGGATGAATGGAGCAGGCAGAGCTAAAGGTTTTAAGTAAGAACGAAGAAGCCAGGGCTGAATATATTCCATAAGGTAGTCTGCAAGGTAGTCTTCTTTTATTTGTTCACTTATTTTATATAAAATAATAAACAAATAAATAGGTAAATAGATAAGGTAACTACTTACCACATGTTATCGATATTAAGCTCAAACCCTGCTCTCCCCTCAATAGAAAATCTACCTCCTACCTTCCTCAACCTAGCTGATGACACCATAGATTATTCAGTGTCCATACTAATCATTTGATCTATACAGGAATCCACTGTCCCAACCCTTTGGAAATCCTTCTTCACCATCCAACTGCAAAAAGGTGGTAACTCTACCAAAATGTCTAACTACCACCCCATAGCTATCTTATCACCCCCTTCCAAGATTCTCAAAAAATGTATTCACTCACATCTACTAAACCACCTCCTCGCACACAATCTTCTCACTCCCACTCAGCATGGTTTTCGTCCCACCCACAGCACAACTACTGCCCACCTATCCTTCACCCATACCATTGCAGTGGCCCTAGACAATAATAAACTCATCTCCTGTCTCTTCCTTGATCTTTCCAAGGCCTTTGATACAGTCTCCCATCCTCTTCCGCTATCTAAACTTGCTAATCTCAATCTATCCTCCTCCTTCCTTGCCTGGTTCTCCAGCTACTTATCCTGTAGGCAGCCAATCTGTTAAATGGTTCTCTTCTTCTTCTTTTTTCATACCTGTACCAACGGGAGTACCCCAAGGCTCCATCCTGGCTCCTTTTCAAAGACTTCAACAATGACCTCCACACATCAAGCAAATAATCTTCCTTCATCCAGTATGCCTATGATTCTACTCTCATCTCCATCTCTGACAAAATCTCTGAACTCCACACTCTTACTCAACAGATCTTCCTATCTAACAAACAATGGCTAACTAGTAACCTTCTCATCCTTAACCCTAAAAAGACGAAACTCTTACTATTTCTTCCCCATTCACTCACTCTCCACAAATCCACCTTTACCATCACTTCCTCAAATAACACTATTATCAAACCTGAAGCTCACACTTAACTCTTAGGTGTAATCATCGATGATTAACTCAAATTCAATATGCACACACTCCAAAGTATAAAAAAGGCACACCAGAAACTGGGTTTACTTCACCGCAACAAAAAATTCTCAACTCCAAATATGAGACTCTCCCTTGCCAAGCCTTTCTCCTACCCACCCTCACTTATGCAGCCTCTGTGTTTACCAACATTCAAACTACATCCCTAAACAAACTCCAACAAGCTTACCATAAGATTGCTAGATTTATCATTAGCACTCCATATAATGCACATCACTGCCTATCCTTAAATTCTCTCCACTGGCTTGAATTCCCCCATTTACTGTTGTTATCACAGCTTCAAATGCTGCACTCCATTCTTAAACCTTCATCCTGCCCTACACTTGCTTCCCTCATCTCAATCCATTCTCCTTCTCGTACTCTCCGTACCACTAAACAATTACTACTACATACTTACCAACCAAAAAAACAATAGGTAAACTCCTTTATAAATATTCCATTACCCAAGCTTGGAACAAACTTCCCAGAGACATATGTTCCATCATTCACCCATCCCATTTTAAAGAAAAATTCAAAATTCATCTACTTAACTCTAAAATCTGTCCCTGCCAAGCCCCAAACTAAACTTTCCTCTCCCCTCCTTAATCTACCCCACATACAACTTGTATGCCTCTATCACAGAGACTTTCTTATATCTGTTACTTTTTTTTCTGATGATTAAACTCTTCTTGTAAATATGTAAATACAATGCTACTCTCTAAAATATTACCTGGTCACTGTATGTTTTTTGCATCATCTTGTTATGTGTACTACTTGTTTTTTGTTAATTAGATTTTTCATGCAAATATTTATTTTTCTGTAAACTATTTGTTTAATGGAGCTTTTCTCCTCGAGTTCCACTGAAAATGGGTCACAAACCCAGCTAGACCAACCTGGTTAACAAATGTCAATACACAAATAAATAAACAAACAAATAAATAAATAAATATTAGGAGGTACTTAAACTTTTTCCCTGGAGGGTGTTCCATGGCAACTGGAACAACATCTACTGACTAGTGCCCCTCCCCATTCTCCAGTTTACCTAACAACCTAACTTTTATTAGACTATTGGTCTACCTGTCCCTCACTGCTGATAGGATGCGTTCATTTTCCTAAGCAGGTTCAGAGGAAATGTAGAGGAGGTCAGGGGTTGCTACCAGCAGAATCACTCATGCAGGTCTCGTCTTATTCAATATCCCTATACAGGCCTGACATGCTGGGTTATGTCATTAGGTGGATGTACAATTGTAAAAAAAAGGTAAATGTCCCCACTTATAGGACAAAACTTGTACACTGTTTTCTTAATGAACAATTTCTGAAAACATATGTGACAAGTTGTTTCTTTTAAATCTATCAAAACCTTTTGATACGGCTAATCACAGCATCCTACTCTATGAATTGAAGGATTGTGAATCGTTTCAGATTCTAATGCAGCTATTTCTAAAGTATTTCTGAATGTTATAATTGAAGGAATCTTTTCCATATTGCGAAGGAAAACCTCATAGTTTATCTGGTCTGAGGACCAGAATCAGAGACAGGAATCAGGTGTTTTATCAATCTGAAAATTCCCAGACTTGCATCTGGATCAATATAACAGCTTTTCTGACTGCAACTTGTCATGTTATAACAAAAACTGCCAAAAATGAGGTGTTAGTGTCAAGTAATGTCCATTATTACACACACACACACACACACACACACACACACACACACACACACACACACACACACACACACACACGGGTGCATGTGTGCATGCACAGTTTCAAAATAAATAAATAAATATGAACTTTTGTCACAGTTCTAAAGACTGAATGTGTACTTTTGTCACAATTCCCGTTACAAGGTTGTTTAACTCTAATGTCTTACGTTTGACATCTCTACATCAAATAATATAGGAATCATTTCATTAGGAAGGGGTTCCTCAATGAATTCTAGTTAAATTTGCACAGGTCAAAGGAAGTTTTCAATTAGCAGTTTAAAGAATTATCTGAGGATTTTGACATGTCCAAAATAAAGTATGTGAACACAAGTTAATGACAAAAAAAGCAAAAATGAATACAAGAAAAATGAAGAATGAAAATGAAAACATACATGTCCATTCAGTATCCATGGTGATTCACAGCAATTAATACACAGTAGGAAATAGATCTGCATGTACCTGGTACTGATACAAGTAGGATAAAGCATGGGATACAACATTTAATCAAGAGTGCAGGCTGTGTGGAACTCAGAATCATTTCATATGGATGCACAAAGTTGAAATAAGACTGTTGGGTAAAATTTACATTTGGTGAGTTAAAATAGATTGTGCAATGGCAGTTTCAGATAGTTTCAAGACAGTATCATGGATACTGAAAATAAGTTATGATTTAAAGTATAATTATTATTTGCAAGTCAAATACTGGTGTTGGTACAATTCTTTATCAGAAGCTATGCACACAACCATGAAATTGCCTGAGAGCATGTATAAATATTCATGCAGAAAGGGAACTTGCAAATGAACTGAAGGCTCTGCAGATCGATCTATGCACTAACTTTACAAACAGCATTATTGGTGACAAGCTAGATACTCTCTTTTAAAGCATATCCAGCTATGAGAAAAGATTACAGAATACGAAGCTGAAAAAGCTTCAAAGGGACATGAATGACTTTCAGTCCAGTGCTGTCTTCTCATGGCCCAAACCTTTTACTACAGCAACAGACCAGCCTGTAAACACAGCCCCTTTTGTGATAGACAACACACAACCAGCAAAGAGAAGCCAAATAACTGATGAGGGAGTGGCTGCAGCTACTAACACTGAGGAAACCCAGAGTTTACCAGTGACTCCTGCTGAGCAGCAGTCAACAGTAAAACCAAAGGATATAAATACAAGAAGCAGCAAGAAGAATGATAACAGAAATCTTTATTTTGGTCTGTAGTCTGCACTCTTCTGGCATTACTGTCTAGACAGATTTTTTTAACTACTAGATCATCTAGTTTGCTGATATCTGAGCATTGCTCACCAAGTTGCTTGTCTTAATGACTTATTTCATATTTAAGTTTTCTTCACTCCTCCCTAGTATATATCAGTGGTCATGCATATGCACATCCTAACTCTCTCTGTGGCTAGTCAGGTTAAGATGGGTTTTCAGAGGCATTGCAGCAATTGCCTGATGTACACTGAGAACCCACTAATTCTTAATACAAGAGACAATGCATGAAAGAGGAGTAAATACACTTTAACGCTGGAGGCAAAACTCTCTCATACAACCCAAACTAATCCTATAGAGGTTGCAAGTGACACCATGCCTACACTGAGGCACTTTCAGGTAACCTTCCTAAAACACTAAGACCTCCTATGCAGTACAATCAAAGAAAGGTTCCTCAGCCATTACATAAACACTCCGTTAAAACACCACCTACAGCTGCACATAGTAACACTGTATCCAGTGCTTTGTCTGCTAATCCCATAAGGCAATCCAGATCACAGCCTAATTTCCTGATCAATGGTGACTCTACAGTGAGGCACACCAACGTCCCCCTAACTAGACTGAGTAAAGAAAGAGTCGTGGTTAGTTCCCTTTCCAGGTCTAATATTCATCAAGTCACACAGGCACTCAGGTCATTAACTAGTATGACTCTGCCATAGTCCATGTGGGTGCACCAAGGAGATGGATTGTGGACACTTGAGTGTAGTATGGGGGGTGGGAGTTGCTGCACTCTTGACAGTGTCATCCTTCTGATGATCCTTTAAGTTTGAGGTCCCATCTGCCTGGTTCAAATTTTCCCCAGTAGTATAAATAACACCACAGGTCTCTACTGAAAAAAGGCTATGTCGCCAAGTGGTAGTAACCTGATCAACAAATGATAAATAAATTAAATCAACATTGCTGTAATCATTTCATAAGTAAAGAAGAAAATGTTATACATACCGACAGTTTTGAACAGTGGTTATGGTAACTGGGGGGAAAGAGATACAAGTAATCAGACACTAGAATGGCAGTGGGGGTTCTTGTTAATTACTCTGTTGAGGGCCCTTTTAGATCAGGATCAAGCTCTGCTGCTGAGATTACTGCAATTGCTATCTATCTGCCTTTACAGAACATGTCTTATATTACCATAGTAGAGACCAGATGGGGGGAATATCATCCACAGAACATATCAGGTCAGATTACATAGACAGTTGATGAGACAGTATTACTGTCATCTATGGGCATCTCCCTGATCATGATCACACACACACACACACACACACACACACACACACACACACACACACACGCACACATGCACACACGCACACACGCACACACATGCACGCGCACACACACGCACACACATGCATGCACACACATGCACACACACACACATGCCCAAATGCACACACAACCACAATTGCCAAATATTTAATTTATTATACTAGAGACAACACCCACTAGAAGTAGGGGCTGCTTATACTCTAGGACATTATCTTGGATCAAGCAACTAAATAACATTTTTTTTTTGCTTAGGGGCAACCCCCCTGTACCTGCTGTTAATAAAAACAACTCCAAGCTCCACAATACCAGGAAATGGACATATTCCCCAACCCTGTTGATGTACAGTCTGACATAATTTTCAGTCAGCTGTTTTGAAGACTAAACTGTGTCAGCAAAGCAGCTGTTGACTTTACACAAAGTCAGTATAAATTATGCCTCGTATGTGTGTACATTTATTTATTTATATATATATATATATATATATATATATATATATATATATATATATATATATACAATTATATTTACATTTTTCAACTAGCCAAAAATCAACATCACTTTCATAGATCACTGAATGTTGGCAAATACTTTTATTGAGAAATCAGCTTACAGGCTTCAAACCAATCAAAAAAGAAGAGCAAATGCTTTCCTTTTCTGATTCATATATTTATCACCTAACACATTTGTTCTGTCGAGTGCTACTGTTATGGAAGTGTTTTTGTAAGGTTATATGTAAAATAGGTGTTAGGGACAGGAGCAAAGTTAGGGTACAGAACATGAGTAAATATGGCAGAGGGAATGGGGTGTTAGGGACAGGAGCAAGATTAGGGTACAGAACATCAGTAAATATGGCAGAAGGGATGGGATGTCAGGAACAGGAGCAGGGTTAGTGCACAGAGCATGAGTAAATATGGCAGAGGGAATGGGCTGTTAGGGACAGGAGCGGGGTTAGGGTACAGAACTTGAGTAAATATGGAAGAGGCTACTGAAATATTTTGCCTTGGGTTTTTGTGACAGAGGGTTTACTGTCAGAAACTGTTGTAATGACAAAGAAGACATTTGAATTGCAGGCTAGTGATTGCCTTCGCTACCGGGGACTGATATCAGAGTATAGAGAAAGAGAAAGGGACATGGGAATCCTAAATGAAAGACCTGCACTGGTTGAGTTTTTAATTGAATCTAGAACAGAAGCTGTTGTTACAAAATGGCTAATTAATAGGATATATAAAATATTGCAAGATAAAAATAGGAATGAAGAAGAGGGCAGAAAAAATTGAGAAGAGAGATTAGATATGCAATTCACAAAGAAGCAATGAGAGGACATATGTATACCTCCCAAATATGTAACAAAGTCTAGATTTAAGATTTTTGCCTGGACGCATTTGCGTAGATACTTTTCTACCCCAAGCTAACTCTCAAGAGTTTTTCCTCAGTTAGATGGCAAATGGATGTGTGATGTGGGAAGAAAGAGGAACCTAGGAGCATATGTTTTGAGAGCTGTCACTCTCCTATCTAGGACACAGTAAAAGAGTCTTCATGGGTTCATTCAAACCACTTTATTGTATACAAAAACATCACTATAGAAGATTATTGACTTTAACTTAAGTAACTTATATTCAAATTAACAACTGTGATCTTGCATGGTGTTTCCCTGGCTGCTCTTTCAAAATGGCACTAGGGATTGCACGTGTCTGGAATTTACACATGCACATATAACCTTGACATGCCTCAAAGATATAGCACAGACATCACTTGCACTCTGATCTACAAGAGTGAAATGAGTTTGCAGGCTTTAAAAATTCCCTACAAAGTACTCTGCCAGAAATAATGTATGCGCAAATAAGTGTAACTAAGAACATGTTATTTTTTTAGCTGGGATAGAGGATCTAATTGCCTACACATAGTTAGGCTTGATAAGTTTACTTCTGGTAGCTGCCAAAAAAGCAATTATTAGAAAATGCAAATCAAAATTTAAATCAACTATTCTAAAAGTAGTGAATATTCTAACATAAATTAAAGAACAGGAGGTGGTGTCTTTAGAAAAGGATAGAAATAAATTGCATAGAAAAAATGTAAATTATGGGAACAATGCATGCCGAAAAAAAGTTTTGGGGGAGTAATAAGGCATAAGAGGGCAGGAATTGTATCAGTTATATAATGTCTAGATTATAAGATATCTAACAATTTATGTGATGCATAATGCTTGTAAATATGAACTTGTTAACATGGTTTGATTAGTTGTATATAAATGTAAGTCTGCCATTGTCACGAGTGATAATTTAATAAAGGTGTTTAAAAACGTATTTCAGATCTCTGTCAGCAAATACAAACCTGATGATTAACTACAGAATACTGCCTGACAAATGCCTTGGTGTTATACATGATTTGCAGGTTTATATTTACCATGTATCTTGCTTTATTCTGGAAGTAAATCCGGAAATCTGCTGCAGACAGCTGTTGCACTAGATTCACACACTAGCAGGTGTAATAGATGCACACACAACAAAACATTGAAGCTAGAGTCCCGCAAAAACACAGTTATGAAGATTAGGTCTTGAAACACAAAAGTATAAGGAAAGATTGAAGCTGTTACAGGAATCTTGCTGTGCACAGCTTTGTACTTTATAAAGGCAAAGAATAATAGTTCCACTTTAATGAAGGTTGTTAAACATGTGCCCAAGTTTTGAACTATTGCCTAATGAAAAAGAAAAACACAGATATTCATAATTAGCAGTGATGCTGGGGCTAGCAAGAAAAAAAAAAGAAAAAAAAAAACCCCTACCAAACTGCATTTTGTTACGTGAACTGTGCTGGTTTGATGTTTTGTCCAACTTATTACTGATAAGGTTGAAAATACTCTGCGTCATTGTGTTTTGCAGGTTTCCTAGAATGTCACTGAGAAATAGCTTTCATTGCCGGAAATCAGATTTATTTTTTTTTTTTGTTATGCTGTTACACTATAATTGTCTGCATAAACATCTTTTTAACATATCTTTCTGTACAAAACTGCCACCTTCATTTAAATGACATCTCCAAGTATGTGATTTGGTGCTTCTGGCTGATTAGAAAATTGCCACATAAGAAGAATAGAATAAAATCCATGCAGGTGATGTGTCAGTTCCTGCCACTCATTTGCAGTAAGTAAAGTCTAGTTTGTACTTTAAGCTAAGGGGATAAAAAGTAATTTATGAACCTGATTAACAGCTGATTTTCAGAAGGCTGTGATCCACTGGCAA
Source organism: Protopterus annectens (assembly GCF_019279795.1). Lineage (NCBI taxonomy): Eukaryota > Metazoa > Chordata > Ceratodontiformes > Protopteridae > Protopterus > Protopterus annectens. The sequence continues at coordinate 801,335,571 of NC_056736.1, forward strand.
ACTATATCCCTCTGGCCTTTACAGCTGCATGCTTAGTTGAGAAGCCTTGCCAGTACCATCTGTCACAGTCCTTCTGTGCTCTATCCAGTCTGGCAAATGTTCTTAGTGTCAGCACTGAAATTGTTTCTCCATAGAAAAAAGGGAAACTGACAAACATGCACCAGGACCATATGGTGCTATGACTTAACCAACTGTGTGCATGCATAGAATAACTGAGCTAGGTAACATGAACACCATTCAATACCTTGGGGACTCTACATCCATAGTCAGGAGAGTTGACAGTGACAGGTTTCTGCTGTCATGAGGTGCAACTCAAAGTTTTGGCTTCTTGCTTTTTCTTTTATATGTACATACAAAATAGCCTTATATGTCTCTCTGTTACCCTCACACATCTGTTTCTCCCCATTTAGCAACTTTTCAAGTGGTGCCAAGATGTGTTTGCAGCTCTGAAAGGAACAATTGATTTTACTTTTAAATTACTTATTGATGTCCCAAGGAAATATGATTTTGATGAAACTGCACAGTTAAGGAGTCAAAATTTAAATTTCTAATACTGCAGTTCTTAGAAATACGTAGGTTGAAGAAGGAGGCACCTAACCTCTTAATGTGCATACTGCGCTCTACAACAGGATGAACAATGGCATATTTAGTCTTCTTTTGTGTACTGTCACACTTACTACATTGCTGCAATCGATGAATGTCCAGAGAAAACTCTCTTGCTGGAAATTAATTTTATACTAATACAGATTAGCATTTGACAAAAGCATGGAGTGCAGTGTAGTATTAACCCCAGTCCCTCATTCTGAATCATAGAACTATCTGTGCCTAATTATTTTTCTGTACATTTCTGAATCACATGCTTAATAATCATATGTTATCTCTTTTTTTCTTCTTCCACTTATTTATCCTCATAAACACTAAGAATGCTGGGTTGAAAGCAGTATAGAGAAAGGGTTATCTTCCAAGCAGTCATGAAAGGTAAACATTTTTTTCTGGTTCTAGTACCTTGGCATTTCACTCATACGATGCTAATCCCATGTTACCACACAGATTTATGTATGTGGCTTCAATGTTGCCTACAGCAAGTTACTGTCTGTGCTTAGGAGTCAAGTATGCTCCCAGCCTTTCTGCCTCTTTGTAAACCCCAAACTTTCAGTTGGAGGTTTCGTAGCAGGGAACAGCTGCGATATTTCCCTCAGAGTGGTTGAGATGGCACTGGCCATTCAATAACGCTCTCCCAGCAGCCGATCCAGCTTCTGGTAACACTATTCAAACCCAGGTCATTGTGACTACACTTAGAGCTTTATTTGTCTGTGCCGTATGTAGCTAGTACTTGGGCCTCTTACTGCTGTCAGATGTGGTTCTCTTTTGTACTTGTCCTGATAAGTTATCAAATATTATACCATGATCCCCCCAAAACGTGCACGCTGATTGGCCAGCGTGCCCGTTGTAAATCGAGTTATACTAATGGAAAAAGGTCCAGTCGCCCGGACTTTTTTCCATTAGTAAACTCGTTTTTTTAAAACACTGTCTCGCTATGTTAAATGGGTTTAACATAGCGAGACAGCTTTAAAATAAGCAACGGAGATCTCCGTTGCTTATTTTAAAGCTGTCTCGCTATGTTAAACCCACTTAACATAGCGAGGCAGTGTTTTAAAAAAAATTCTCCTAGAAAGCAAGATCTCCGTTGCTTTTTTTAGTGTTTCGCTATGTTAAATGAGTTTAACATAGCGAGACAGTTTTAAAATAAGCAACGGAGATGTCCGCTGCTTATTTTAAAACTGTCTCGCTATGTTAAACTCATTTAACATAGCGAAACAAAAAAAAAAAAGCAACGGAGATCTTGCTTTCTCCATTGCTTTGCTCACAGCTCTGATGTACTGCGCAGGCGCAGTACATCAGAACTGCCGCGGATGCCAGACATCTGCGGAAGGGCAGTAAACAGGCATTATACTATGCCATTATTTAAGAAAAGTAATAGTTTCTTTTCTTAAATAATGTCATGGTATAATAGCAATAACCCACTTCTGGGTGTGGGTAATGCTAAATTTACCCACGGTTGGCTTTGTTTGGTCCCTCGGGCTTCGCCCTCGGGACCAAACCACGCCAACCGTGGGTAAATTTAGCATTACCCACACCCAGGCGTGGGTTATTGCTATAGCGTTCCACTCTTGAAGTATATACAGATACTAGAAGAAAATGAAATTCAGGAAACACATTTCTTTTCCAAAATGACAACTAGATAATTCTTCAGAAGTTAGCCATTTATAAAGGTAGGTTTAGAGAATGCCTTTTGTTATCAGTAAGAATACGTTTAGCCAATCAGCAATCATCACTAAGGCCTGCTCCTTGATGATAGCGAAGGCCGAATTCACTCTGCAGCTAGTATTCATTATATCCACGCTTGATTATTATCATGTTCTTTACCAAATGCTTTTGGCAGGCACCCTAATGGCTGCAACCTGTGCAAAACAATGTAGCCAGATTACTAATAAAACACCTTATATATGTCTTTCTGATCTTGGTTTACAGTTGCTGTTGTGTACATAGAGGATAGGTCATAATATCTTCACTCTGAAAGTTAAGGTCCTAGATGGATGGGGATTTGCTTAGCTGAAAGATGTAATTTTCTGTCATCGAGGGCTTGCACATTATCACTTAGGTCAAAATGTTCTGACTGTTCTGACAGTACAACTACAGATTTATTGCATATCCACTGTCATTAGAACTGCTGTCTTGTGAAGTTATTTAAAGCTTATTCACAAAGTCAATTTAAAAGTTAGTTTATGTTTTGAAATTATGTGACATTGATGCAAATTTACATATATTGCTACACCAACTGACTGCAGCTTGAGTCTTGGCATCTATATTCATATGTACTAGCTCTTTGATAGTGATTGCCGATTGCTTTAAGCATTGAAGACTCACTTTAGAGAAAACATATTAATTTACATAAACACAGAAGTATATGGCCAAGCTTTAGTGTACTCCGACAGAGTAGAAGTAGGCTAAAGTAGTTTGTACCGATAGGACAAAAGCTCGGCTCACACCCCCAAGCAACACTTTGATACATGAGACAGACCTCACCTAACAAATAACTGAAATATAACAGGAAGACTGCAATGCTTACCATCTGCTACCACAGGGTTACTATTATGTGATCAAAGTTTTACAACTTTGAACACCATATGGTTGGACCCATATGTTCAAAGTTGTAAAAGTTTTAATACTTAAAAAATAATAATAAAAAAAGAAAAAAACTTACCTGTTTTAAGCAGGGGGGGCAAGCCCTCCTGCACCCCCCACACCCCCCGCTCTTTAAATATACCAACTCTGAGATCCCACTACAGTGTAGTAAAGGGAAATCTTCCCTTTTCGTACTATACTGCATTATAGTGCGGTCTTGGAGTTAGTATATTTAAAGAGCAGGAGGTGTGGGGGGTAAAGGTGCTTAAAACGGTCAGGTAAGTTTTTTCTTTTTTTTTCTTTTTTTTTTTAACGTTTTCGAAGTTTTACAACTTTGAACATATGGGTTCGACCATATGGTGTTTGAAATTGTAAAACTTCGACAGTGTAATAGGAACCCCTACCATACAGTCTTACATATGACAGCAGCATTATCTGCACGCAAATCTCTCGCCTTGGTTCATTTTGCCCCATTAACACAATTGCCACACAATGAGTCCTAAAAATGGGCAAACAAAACAGCTGTTAGCATTGATGTGCTCATCTCACAATCTGATTATTAACCAGTGGAATACTAGATTGACTGTAGGATTTCTGTGCAATGAGTTGGTTGCATCACTTGTGATAAGACCATAAATGCCAACAGTCTAATAAACAAATCAATTGACTGTCAATCTCTAGCCAACTTTGTACAACCATATAGGCCAACCAGAAGCTAGCTCTCTTCTGACAAAGACCTCCTACATAAACCAAAGCTTAATAACTCTAAAGCCTGTTCCCTCTACTCCCTCAAGTGTCAGAATCCTGAATTCCATCATCCTAACAGGACAACAGGACCGCTTGATAAAGTAATTGTAACTACAGCTAAAGACACACTCGACTCTTGGATCTGCAGATGTGCTGCACCAGATTAACACATCACTCCTCTTCAAACTCATCCTTGCTCAACTACCTCCATATCTTCCTCTTACCTGTATTGTACCTCCTCTCTTCTCCCCTTTTGCTATACTCCTTTACCCTCATCTCCCCTGTGTGACAACTCTAGCTCTCTCAGCACTATACCTCTGGCAAGATATATTGCTTCCTGTTAAAATTATTATCCATATTGCTACTTGTATACTTTATCACCTTTGAAATACAGATCTCCCTCTTTTGAAAACTGTAGTAAAGATTATTGTCTGTTACGGACTTTCAATAATATTGTTTCTGTCTGTTACTGTTATTTGTACATTAGCGCCTTTCTCCCTAGGCCTAATGAAAATGGATCCTGCATCCAGTCGAACTTTAGTAGTAAGCAGAATCAGTAAATACAGTGAATAAGTAAATAAATTATTGGGACTGTGGTGATTGCATATATGTAGATATACCTTGTTGGGATATTATTTTAGCAACAGTAAGATGTTACTAATCACCTGGGGAACCACCAAGGAGTTATAATTGGGACACTCAGGAATGATTTCATCCTCCAGTTATGTTGTACACCTGCTATGGTAGGGTTGTACACAACACTGAGTAAAGGCAATGATGTTAGCTTAAGTGTATTGTGTTTGAACTTTATTTTTGGGGGGAGGGTGACACAGCGATATGATGCAAGGTATATGGGTTCAACATACTACAAAGCAATGTTAAAAGAGGACAGTCAGGGTACAGGTGCATTCATTCACATGTATGAGGGAGGGCAAATGTGGGATGGTGTGATGGTGTGGTGCACACAGCACATGTGATGTACACTGGTATTCACACACATTACAAAAGCAGATGTTTCTAGTATACACTGGGTGGTATGATGAGGTGGCAACACACCTGTGGCTAGATACAAGCAGCTGCCCCATGGCAGTGACCTGAGGACTTTACTTGTGCCAATGTGGTGGGTTATGTATGTCACAGTCTAAGCTCACATCAAATATAAGGGTGTGGGATACTGTGGATACACTAAGAATCAGAGGCCAGCTGTTAACCATACATGTTCACTTTTACAGGATAAGAGGGCTCATAAGGAGTGCAGGCATCTGTAAATGGTCTTACATCCAAGGCAGACATCTTGCTGCAGACCCTCCGTGTACATGTCCAACAGATCCTCCAAGCTGACAAAGCAACTAAGCTTCTCATGACCATGTATGGCTGAAACGTGTTACAAATGTCAGTGTTCTTTATGGCCATATCATGTCTGCACTAGAAGGGCACCAGAGGATCATTGATATGTTCCTCCATGCTTGCAGCAAGCAGCCCCTTGATGCATGCATGCAACAGGATGGCAATGGATGGTGGGTCTGGAAAGCAGACTACCCAACTCTGTCAAGAGAAAATGACTGATCTTTTATACCTGATAGAGGATGGGGCATTGCTTCAGTGCTTCATTCAGCTTCACAGGTACCTGTGGATAATGCTTCGGTTGATTACACCCTTATTATATATATGTATATATATATATATATATATATATATATATATATATATATATATATATATATAAAATGTAGTGCATTGAGCTGCAACAATGTACTCTCCAGTGCGGAGTACAGTCATACCTCCCCTACAGGCACTTGGAGGTTCAACCATACATGGTATTCTGCTTAAGGCATGTTACACACCTGCATGTTTCCACCTGCCATTTGCCTTCATACAACTGGGGCTTACATGGTGCAAGGCAACTAATATGCACTCTGTTATGTTTTGCACTTTGTTTTCACAAGTTTGATCAGTGGTATGGTTACAGAATGAGTTTAGCAGATTATGTCAATACACACATTGGATCACAGCCACAAGACAAAGTGTCAGTGCCTATCTACCACTTGGGTGGCACTACACCCATTTACCAGGATCATAGCTGTTATTTTCTGAAAAAGGACCTGCACAACATGGACGTATACCAACCCTGTAAATGGAAGCTACCTCATCCTAAGATCACCTCCACAACTCCGTCCAGTGCTGAAGGACCATATGTTTACATTGCATCTGACATGAAAGTTCCCATTATATAGCAGTGCAACAAGGCTTTCTGCTGCCATCTGATTGTTCAAATAGCCTCAATGTGCCATGTTAGATCAATCAACAGAGATGCAGGGCTATAATGCAAGAGCAATTAGCAGGTACCCATGTTGACATGGAGTTGATTGGTGTGCTACACAGCTTAGGTGAGGACGTCACCCAGAAGTTTCAGTGTTTACTGGAGTTAATGGAGTCCTGGGTAATGCACTGGTACAACATAGGAAGGCCACGGTGGTACTGTTTGGTGCCATGACCTCTTCCATGTGCAAGATAGTATGTGCCACTCTCACTTTCCTGTCTGACAGTATCATTTATGTTTGAGGGGGTGTATATTCTCATGGTGGCACTCTAGATGTCCCCATGATTTCTGCCTGCTAACCAGCCATTTGGGAGTCTATCATTTAGGCAGCAATGAGGGTTGCTTGTGTCCTCAACAGCATGAGGGCATTTGCTATTTGTCCCAATACCTCCCTTGTGTTGGGGAGGTACATGTCAGCTTCCTCACCACTGGAGCCACAGTCTTCAGTTAATAGACTAAGGTTATCACTGTCTGCCACCACATTTCATTGGAGACTATGACACAGAACTTTCAGGAGCAAAACATATCGGTGGTGAACCTCAACATTTTCATTCCAGTGGAGACCACTACATTTGAGATTAAGGTGGGGCCTCCATCTGCCTGTCACATCCAGCCACTGCAGTTGACCTACTCCCTTTCTGGTTTCTCTACACTGTCCTCACAAGAAATTATCTATAACACAGGTGCTCCACACCACTATACCAATGTCTTCATCTCTTTTGACCTGTAAGTCCTCCATTCTGGTGTAGTTACTGTCAAATGGTAGCAACTGTGACCTCTGTCATGTCCCCTCCTATGTAGTGTAAGTGGAGACATCTGTTGTATAATAAGAATCAACCATGCACTGACTTCAAATAATACTACATGCATCCTTCTGTTTTACATAACACCACAATGCCATTGTGAACTTATTAGGGCCCACAGATGTGGACAAGATTTTGAGGTTTCACCTGCTTTGCCATATATTGTGCCTGCTGCTGATGGCTGAGAGCCTGTGATGTGGCCACAAGTTGCTGTCTGTCATCACTGTCATGACTGCTGGAGGATGTACTTGTGGCATCTGTTCGATTTACTGGTGTTACTGGTGCTGAGGATCCCAGGACTGATGTCTAGGCTGCCTGCTTTCTTGTGATCATGTTGTATGGCCTACTACTGCAAATAGCTTGCAAAACATGGCAATGCCCATTGTAACACCACACAGATGTGTCTAGTTAGGGGTACTCAGCTTTGGGCAGGCTGAACGCTCACTCTATGATGTACCATGTTTGTCAATGGATGCTATTATATTTCACTTCAGCAATATTGTCTGGATTCCCAATGGGACCCATCATCCAGGACTCCAGTGGATATCTTACACCACCTTAAACAAGGTAGGCACATATGGGGGGTGGGGGGACTTAGGTATGTACAATTTGTACCTGAAAAACCGAGGGGTGTGGACCTAAATTCACCAACTAGGCACATCACTGCGAAATAATATTGTGCAGGAAACATAAATAAAGATGACTTGTATGCTGTCAGATTAGTTATTAACTATTGTATGTGGAATCTATCTAGCAGATGATAGAATGGTAGTCCTTCTATCGGTATAATACCGACTGTGGACATCTTTTTGGGTCTTTATTGCTAGACATATGTAATTTATATCACCCAGTATTTTGAGGAGGCAGGCAATGAAAGAGAAGCCATGCATAGGGGTGGTTCTGTCCAACGGTTTTCCCTTTTTGTTTCTGAAAGTAAATGTAATACATAACTTTTTACCCATATATGGGAAATATTTTGTGAGATCTGCTTTGTGGACCATACATGTCTGCCAATGCCTGTATAATATCTGTATTGATTCAAAACTATTCCATTATTTGCTGGTCACTAAGCTGGTGGTATACTGACCTATGCTTTACAATGTATTGCCAAGCTGCCTACACGTCTGCCTGTGCTGCATGTTTGCACCAGCAGGAGACATTGCAGGCTTTTTATTTATTTTTTTATTTTTTTACTTGCAAAATTTTTTATTGAGTAACCAAAAATATCTTAATAAAAACAAGTATTAATATAAAACAAAAATGCATAGACAAATTCATAAGCCTTCAGGAACAAAACAATGACAGTATATATTATGTCCAATCATGTTAAACTAAAAAGCAAATTGATATGTGTGAGAAATTAATCATAGCTATGTACAACAATATATAGCTGTAGATACGGGGTACTTTCTTGAAGGAGAAAAGAAAAGGTAAGAAAGAGGAAAAAAGAAAAAGAAATAACAGGGAGAGAGGATTATAGTTATGGTGAAATTCAAGCAGATGAAGGCTTGAGGAAAAGCTGAGGAGCTGCATAGGAGTTAATGCAGATTTCTGACAGTTATTTCAATCCATATCTAGCAACACTACAAGATGTATCAGTATTGCTTATCAGAGAGGTATTGCTGCTTTTGGCCAAGTTTACGATCGGTTCTTCTGATCTACTAGAAAATAAGGCTCCTTTATTTATTTATTGACATTTGATTACCTGGAAAGTCTGAATGGGTAGGTGCCCATTTTCAGTGGAAGCCTTGGGAGGAATCTCCAAATTATTACAAAATACTTTAACAACAACCCACAAAAACAGACTGAGACTTCCAGAATATCACAACAAGCCACAAAAACTGGAACTTGGACTGAGAACAAGAGGCACAAATTTTAGCATATCTATTTTCCACTTTCATCATTAGACTTTATCAGAAAACAATACATGCAACTGCAAAAAACTTTCAGTTTAAAAATAGCTGTAAGCCAATAGAAAGTACAGCTTCATCACACAATTAAGTGACATCACAGCTCAACTATTATTAAAGACATATAATTCTGTTAAAAATGTATTTATTCAAGTGAACCCTGCGATTCTTTAAGAAACACTTGATGTTGACTACACCATTCAGCCCTGGTGCTTTGTCAGAATTTAACCTGATCTGTCAAAGTGCTTCTTTTTGTTTCAACTCTGTCTTAAAATTCCCACCCCTTTGTATGATGTGTTTCCTGTTCCAGAACTGAAAAAAAAGAACTTATTTAAGTTACGACACTTCAAGGTGTGTTTAAAAAACGTGTTTCTTTTACCCTTCTTTTTTATGCTGTAATAGTGCTCTTTAATCCTGGCACAGAGAACCCAGGTGGTCATCCCGACATAAAATGCAGTACAATGAGAACATAAACCAATGTATACCACACTTTTGTTTTGCAGTTAAAATGACCTGACACTGGAATAGTGTGTGGCAAATGTGGTAAATGTACAAAAGGTCCCTCTAATATGTACCTACAAATGGTACAACTTCCAGATTTGTGCATGCCATATGGTTTGGTTGTGTGTAAAATCGTCCTTTTCTCTGTTTTTTTCACCATCTCAAATAATAACTTTAGACTATACTGTCGCAAAAAGGTCCTGATTACCCTCTAAAATTTTCCAGTTGTCCTGTATAATGCCTCTTATCCATCTACTGTCAAAAGTCATGTTCAAAGTGCAAAATATTTCTTTGTTGGACTTGCTCGAAACTTTGGAGCCACTATAAAGAACTTGTAATATGGGCAGGTATAGCTTCATTTGATTGTCCATGACATACTTAGCTGTACTTCTTAATTTGTCTTCAAGGTGACCTCTTTCCAAAAAAGGTGAACAAATAAAATCTATTTCATTAATAAAATCACTGTCTTCACTAGTCATTCGACTGGCCCTGATATATTGATCTTTGGGTATGTTGTTTTTCATAAATTGTAGATGAAAGCTTTTATAGTGTAGGTAACTGTTGGTAAAAGTTTTTTTTTTTACTTTGAATCCTGCTTACAAATCTCTTCAGTACCTTTACCCACTCTAAGGTGACATCCAAAAAGTTAACCTTTAAACCCATGTCACATAAAGTAAATTTTATAAACTCGGAACCAGAATTTAAACAACCTATGAACTTTTTCACTTGTTTGGGGTCACCTTCTAAGATGAAAAACAAGTCTTTTGAAAAGCAAAACATTATATTTACCCATAATCGGCTCCAAAAATGTGTGTTCCCACCATCAAAAAACAATATTTGCAAACAAAGAGCTGGCTGGAAACACCATAGCAACCCCTCTGTTCTGTTTATACACTTTGTTATTAAACATAAAAAAATGTTTTTCAACAGAACATCTATCAGATCACAACAAAAGTTGCACTTGTCATTAGAGAAGTTGGAAAATTTCCCAACATATTGTCTGATATATTCTACTCCTGTTTCATGTGGAATACAAGTAAAAAGTGATACCACATCAGTGGTGAACAAAATATGTTTTCATAGGTAAAATGAAAAGGTATCATTAAATTTCCTGAACTATTCCAAAAAATCCCAAGAGTCCTGTAAAAAAGAACTCATTTCACTGACCAATTGGTTTAAAAAAGAATCAACCGTGAGGGAAATTCCTTCTGTGATGTAATTAGGCGCTGAAACAATGGGCCTAAATGAAGGGTGGTTAAGGTCTTTATGGGCCTTTGGTATTCCAACCAAAACTCCTAACTTAGGATTCGCAATGTTACAAAAATCATAGGAAATTTTGTTTAAGTTACCGTTCATAAAATAATTCATTCAGAGCAGATTTTTCACTCTTAGTTAAGTTGTAGTATTTACACCTTGTTTTATTAATGTCTAACAAACTTCTAATCTGTTTTTTACAAGTATTCTCACACAGTTACAAGTATTCTCAAACACTTTTAAAGTGGGTAACAAAGGTGGGTTAAAACAGGATGGTTTAACATATTTACTCTCATTCTTTTCAACATCTTTTAAAATGTAATTTAAGTTCAACAGGCTTGTGTATTTTTTCAATTCTAGAACAGTGCTGGAAATATCAGCTCTACTACTTGGAACAAAATTTAAACCCAAATTCAACACTTTATAATGTTCAGAAGTGAGGTCAAGTTTAGACAAATTTATAAATTATTTTTGTACATCTTACACTCAGTTAATTGTCCATAGTTAAATCGGAAGGAATCCTTTCCCTTTTTCTGGTCATTCTGGTCCTCGGGGCCTTCCCTTCCTTTTCTGAACTTAAAAAAACTTTGGGCCTAGCTCCAAGTTCCGTGGAATTACTGGAACCATCAGTGTTACTTAATTCACCCACAGGAAAAGCATTGACTGTGTTAGTTTGCAAGATGTCTGCTGCTGAAATCCCAGTTACTTCACTTCCTGTATTACCAGTAGCCTCATTCTCATTTTCCATCAGTTGTTCCCTTTCAGTTCGCTTAAAGGCATATTGTCTAACTTTTATACTGGGCTGATGAAAGTTAGAAAAAATCTTCTTGGAAAATGTATTGCCTGTGTTAACAAGTGAATAGGCATTGTCACATTCATTTAATTTAATGTCTCTATTTAATTTATTGTTTTTGCATTTAATAACAGTTTGCTCATGCTTCTAAACTTCTTCAAATATGTCATGATACTCTGAGCGCTCACCAAACTTACTATGAAACCCTCTATGAATGGCCCAATTAGCAGTCATTATTTCTTCATTTAAACTGGTCATAGTTTTAACATTGTTGTCCACAAGTAATTTTAGAAAATTTACACCAGTATTGTTGAATAATTCTTTGAAGGTGGCAAAAAAGGAATCCATAGCCTTGACACCATTTGGGCTTTTAAATAGGAACTATATTGAGTTCAATACATCACTGAACATATTTGTTCTCTAAATCAAGATTGTATACTTCTTCAACAGTCTAGTTAAAGTCTCACAATTCTCTTTGTAAGATAACATGTCAGCTGTATTTATAAGTCTTTTGTGGTAAAAAAGGACCAGTACCACTAGTAAGAATAAAGGCAACATTCCCATAAGTCTTTTTAGAATTTAAATGAACTTTAGTGTGGTTACCTTGTGCAATAATAGGTTGAATATTACACTTGACCACTGTGTCACCATCATCTTCAGATCTGGTGTACTCACAGGATTCTGTCACTCACTCTTTCACCAGCAACTCCAAGGATTTTTGAATGCCAGCCATGATCTTAAGTAGTTGCACCATGAGATCATTTTCACTGCTCCCTGGTGTGGAATGAATACTACATTCAAGAAGAGGATCCCCTTTCTTGCTCTCAGCCATAACAAATCAAGTAAAACCAATAAACCACAAAAACAGACTGAAACTTCCAGAATATCACAACAAGCCAAAAAACTGGAACTTGGACTGAGAACAAGAAGCACAGATTTTAGCATAAACAACAATTTGTTTTCAACTTTCATCATTAGACTTCATCAGAAAACAATAAATTCAACAGTAAAAAACTTTCAGTTTAAAAATTTCAGTATACAAACATACAGATTCACTGTAACAAAAAAAAAAAAACAGGTTTGTGGACAGAGGAGTTTTTGGCCATTGGATCATAACAACTGATTGGGAATATAGTTGTATAGAATGGCATTTAGTTCTGGATAAGCAGATGGGTTATGGATAATTTTATAGATGGTAAGAAGTTGTGTATATGCTAGTTGACAGGGTAGTTTTAACCAGCTTAGACATTTAGTGACATACAGAGATGGGTTCTGAAAGGGGTATTTGCTGCAAATTTAGCCACTTTATTATAGTATTGTTCAAGTTTTGATTTTTGTCATGTCTAAATACTAGTAAAGATGGGAGCACCAAAAAGTAATGAGGGGAGGAGGTAATTAGTGGCAAGTGCAGTTTTAGTTATGTTAGCTCTGTAAAGCATCACTAATTTGCATTGAGCTTTTTATGCAATTTTTTAATCTGCACATCAAATATAAGATTATCATGCACTATCATCCTTAATATTTTGCTATGGGAAGTAATTTCAAGAGGATTTTGCATTTTCTTTTTTCATGATAGAAGGATTTGGGGAGGAAAAGAAGAAGTTTGTTTTTCGGGGGTGTGATCATGAGTTGTGAGTTACAAAGTCATGCTTCAGTGACTGTTAAAGCTTCCTGAGTATTTTTTTGGAGATGTGTCAAGTTGTCATATGTGCATATGAGTATGGAGTCATTTGTGTATTGTATTAGTGGGTGCTGTTGTGTGGATGTGTGGGGGGTACTAGTGAGAATGGTAAACAGGAGGGACCAAGGATAGAGCCTTGTGGTACACCTGTACTTACTGGGAAGTATGAAGAGAGGGTGGAGTGCCATTTTTCGGATTGACCCTAGAAGGGAGAGCTGAGATAGGCCTAATGAGGACATTTAAAGTAGAAGTTTGTTGTGACTGTGTCAAAGATTTTAGACAAGTCTAGAAATAAGGAGGAGATTAGTATGCTATTACGTGTAGCTTTATTGATGGTATCTATAAAGAGTAAGATGTGCAGTGTTAGCACTATGGGAGGGACAGAAGTTGTGTTGTTTGAGGATAGTTCTTCCTGCAAAAACTAATTTAGCATTTGTTTATGAATACATTTTTCATGTATTTTGGAGAGGGAGGGTAAGATTGCTATAGGTCTAAAATTAACAATGTCTGTTGAATTTCCTCCTTTTTTAAGAGGGATAATGTGTGCTGTTTTCCAGAGATTATGAATGTGAGATTCCTGGCTTGAACTATTTATAATGATTGAGACAGGATAGAATATGTTTGTGGCTGCTATTTTAAGGTACTCATTTGGAAGGTATTGAGCTGAAGTAGAACATGGCTTGTGCTTGTTTAAGAGTAGTTTTATGTAGGTTGTCAATACAAGTTTGAAGGTGAAGGTAGATGTGGTGACTTGTGGCTGTTGGGCAGATTGGTTTTGGATGTTGAGGAATCCTTAGTTAGGGATGCTAGACTGTCTATGAAATCAGAGTTGAATACTATTGCAGTTTCCAGTGGTGAGTTATTGCGAGAGGGGTTAGGGTTGAATTTCTGTATGGGATATAAGATTTCTGTAATGGCTGACCCAAATTTTATAGGGTTGTGTTTACTACTGTTCTGAAGATTATTACAGCATAGTTTTTTATCCTCATTTATTTGCTTTATAGTATATTTGTGGAGCATTCTGATGTTTTCAAGATACTGTGGTGTTTTATATTTTAGTCAATCTTTCCACACTTTCTTTCTATCCTGCGTTAGCATCCTGCTCTTTTTGGGTAGCCAAATTGCATTATTTATTTTTATTCCTGTCCTTCTAGGAGGTACAAGGCTATTAGGATACTTATGAAAGTTGTATTGAACTCATTCACAACATCATCTAAGGGGTGGATTTTTAGGATGTTTCCGTTAATAGATGATATGGTATTAATTAATATTTCTGGGTTAAACTTGGGCAGGTCGCATGTTGTCTTATAAACATGCTGATTAAGTGAATGTGTGAGATGCCTGTTTTTTTTTTTTTTTTTTTTTTTTTTTTTATTTAATTTCTCCAAATCTTTTGGGTTTCTAATACCGTGATGGGAATGGACCCCATTCCTAAGTCAAAGCATAATTAAAGTTGATGAAATTAGTATTGTTTCAGTTTCTTTTTTTTTTTAAAACAAGTTTATTGTTTTAACATATAAGAGAAATATCATAACAATTTTATACAAATAATTAAAAATAGGTATTATTATAATATTCAACAAAACAACTAAAGTATTTACAAAGACATCCACTACAATCAGATCAATTAATTAAACTAAAATACTGTGCTATTGAAATTAGAATTTTTTTAACAAATTTTGTAAATTATCCCATACAATAAAATGTGATGTTTTTCTAGTTGTTCTCATTCTAATTGTGCTTATTTCCATATGACACATTATATTCATAACATTTTTAAATTCATTGAACGAAGGAGGTGTATCTGAAATCCAATTTCTAGTTATTATTTTCCTAGCCACTGCTAGGATAGACCATAACAAGGGAAGCTTAATCTTTTAACACATTGAGGTACAGGTGTGTTGAATAATATAAGAGACTTAGAAATAATGAAATTATCTGTAAAAGAGCCTGCAAAATTCATTAATTGACTTCCAGTATTCTTTCAACTTCATACAGTCATAAAACATATGAGCCCAGTCAGCATTAATTTCTACATTACATCTCTTACATAGATTATCTTTATTATTAATTTTATTCATCATCAAAGGTGTATAAAAGATCTATGTAAAATTTCCATGTATAAAGTCTCCAGACAATGGAAGATGTAGTTCTATAAGCAGATTCCAATATATATTGTTTATCTTGTTGAGTTGGTGGGTCCCCATTAATAGAGGTGAAATAATTCCAGTATGAATCTACATTGTAAAAGTTTCTTGTCTGATAATTTTATGTATATATGAAAGTTTACCTTTATCAGAAACTTTATGCTGTAAATTTATTATCAAGTAATCAATCAGTTTTGGAATAGATTCTTTAACTGTTATAGACATTAGATCTATTCTATCAATGAGATGTTGTCTAAAGATCTGAACCTCTAACCAGCAAGTTTCTCTTAGATCAAATTCTTGTTTTAAGAAATCTAGATTTTTAACTTTATTATCAGATATCAGCTGATACCAGTACTTTAGATTATTATCTATAGCTAAATGAGCTCCTTCAGAAGTAGATGACATAAGCATACCCTGAGTATAAATTATAGGAATACAATACAATTCCATTCCCTATACTTAGGGTGCATGAATATAAAGTTACGATAACTAATAATAATATTTAATGGGTAACAGACCATATGTTTAGGTGTAATAGGTGAAGTACAAAATTCCTTTAGCAACCACAACATGGAGTTATTTATAATCATATTTTTATGTGTTAAGGAGATTTTCATGAAGTGCATACTAATTAGCTCCCAATAATCTTTCCATTTTACATATGACCGATCTATTAATAAAGTAATAACTTTTATAATAGAAGAGATAATATATAAATTAAAGTCTGGAAAAGAAATACCCCCTTGAGACCAGCTATTAGTATGTTTCTTTAATGCAATCCTAGGTCTATTAGGTGCCCATAAGAAATTTAACATTAGTGCATTCAGTTTCTTGATAGTTATTTTTGCAGGTGAAAGTATTATTGATTGTATTAAGTATAAAATCTTGGGGAATATTATCATTTTAATAATTGTAAGTCTCTCCTCCATAGTAAAAAACATATTATTCCAGGTATTAAAAAGATTTTGTATATTAAGAAAACAGGTATTATAGTTATTATATATAATAGATTTAATATCTTTAGATAGTATTATACCTAAATAAGTTATCTGACCTGAGTTGGGTACATATTTAGTAAAATCACTAATGAGAGTATTTTTTCGTGTATATATAGGTAGTATTTTAGTTTTTCTTCATTGAATATTAAACCAGAAATACTTTTAAAATTCATCATTTTATCAAATAAAGACTGCATAGAAGAATTAGATCCTGCTGATGTAATTAGAACATCATCTGCAAAAGGTTGAATTTTTGATGTTGTATTTTCTTCTATTTCAAAACCCTCTATGTCAGTACTGTTTCTAATCAAATTAGCCCAAGGCTCCATTACTAAAGTGAATAATAGTGGAGAAAGTGGACATCCTTGCTTTGTACCTTTAAGAATGGGTATTTTTTGTGAAACATATGTTCCTACCTTAATATAAGCTAGCGTTCCTTTGTATAAATGCTCAATTAAATTTACAAATGCATCAGAGAAATTTGTGCACTTCAGTAAGGTAAACAGATAGTCCCAACTTACTGAATCAAATGCTGAACCTATATCAAGACTAATAAGTGTTAAATCTTTCTTTTTCCTATTTGCAAAATCAATTAATGTTAAAGTTCTTTTTATTATCAAAAGTATTTCTATTTACAATGAAGCCCGTCTGGTCTATGTCTATACTAGCCGGGATAATTGTCTTCAATCTATCAGCAAAAATACTCATAAACATTTTATAATCAACATTAAGTAATGAGATAGGTCGATATGAAGAACATCTAGTTGGATCTTTATTAGGTTTTAAAATTGGTGAAATAAATGTATATTGCCAAGATGGGGGGGGGGGTTATTAACTCAGTTTGGGCCAGAATAAAAACCTTATGTATTAATGAATATGTAGTTTTAGAAAGGATTTTATATATCTCTGGTATAATACCATCATTACCCGGTGCTTTGTTTGATTTAAGCTTATTTATTTGTGTAATAACTTCTGTATATGAAATACTCTTGTCCAATAGTTTAATCTGTTGTTTATTAAGCTTTTTATTCATGTTTGTGGTTATAAACTCCTTTATTTTATCTTTAGGTTCCATGTTAATGTTGTTATGGTTAATCTTGTGAAAGTGATTTCTAAATTCATCCAGTATTTCTGGTATACTAGAAACATTCTTTTTTCCTTAGAGAAAAGATTTCTTTGATATGGTTTTGTTTATTCAATCTTTTGTTTTATTTTTAAGTCTATGTAAGTATTTGGGGCTTATTGAATAAGACAAAACTTGTATTTCTAAAGTTATTTTAACTTTATGAGTTAAAATTTCTTTGTATTTCTCATTTAGTTTGTTTATTTCTTCAATAACTTTCTTGTCCATAATATTTTCTTTATTATTATGTTTATAAGAGTCTAGTTTACTTTGAATATCTAACAATTCCTTATCCCAAGATTTCCTTTTGTTATTATACCATCTGATACTTTGTCCATGTAGATATGATTTTAAGGCATCCCAAACATAGACAATGGAGACTTCAGGAGTATTATTTATGTATAGAAAATGCTGTACTTCTGAAAGTATATATTCTTTATAGTCTTTTAGCTGAGTTAAGTATGCTGGTATCCTTTTGATCTGAACATTATGAGTATTTTTTATCATGAATTCAAAAACAATTGAGTTATGATCAGATATAGGACATGAAATGATTTTGGAATTAATTAAATCTGTTACCATCTGGTTAGAAATAAAGACCCTATCTATTTTTGAATAAGTTTTGTATCTGTTAGAAAAAAAGGTGTATGGTAATGATTTTGACTCTATCTGATTATTAATATCATTCAAATGATAAGAATTAGCAAAATCATTTAAATGTTTTGCATTAGATGTAATTCTTCTTTTCTTTATAGTGGTAGTTTCACTTTCATGTAGTATACAATTAAAATCACCAGCTAAAATAATATCCCCTATAGAGAATGATATGATCTTATCAATATGATGTTTCACTGTATTAATGCCAATTCCAGGTATCCAGTATACATTAATTAAAGTGTAAGTCTTCCCATTAATTTGTATTGTAACCATACAAAACATTCCTTTGTCATCCTGATAAGACTTAATGGTTTTAGGAATGGGCATACTTTTATTCCATAAAATAGCCACTCCTCTTTTTTCTGAGTGTGCTCTGAACTAACCAATACTGCATACTTATTAGTGGCTAGTTTATCAATATCTTTTTTCAAGAGATGGGTTTCTTGCAGGAAGACTAGATTGGCCTTGTGTAGATTAATGTATCTTATTAGGCTTGCCCTTTTACACGGATTATTCAATCCATTAATGTTTAAAGAAATTCCTTTTAAAGATGTCATTTGGCATTTTTAAAACTCAAGAATCTTATGATCGAAATAACAAATAACAAGATAAATAATGTTACATCTCCTCTTTAGGTGTACCTTTAAATATAGCTGTATTTATTAAATCTCTTATGGGATTTTGTATAGGATTCAATTTTGTTTGTAGTGACAATGAGTGTACAAAATATATTGTGGATGTCAAAACTATATACATATAACAATGAACAAGTGAAAATAATGTAAGGATTAAACCTTGCATCCCGCCTGGAGTTGAAAACTCCAACTTAGAGCAGTATTTACTACTCAAGTTAACCCCTACCCTAAGCAGCAGTACCTCAGCTACCACCTTATCAATTTAATACTAGTTATATTTAACTGAGGTTAACAGTTTTCAATTCAATTATCTATCAAGACAAAACTACACATTTGGTAAAACAGCATCATATAAACTAAAATAAACTTTTTTTTTTTTTTTAAAACTGTTCATACTATTATATAGATCTATGTAATATATAACACTTGAATTCTAATAGCATTCAAATAATCTTAATGTTAGAAATCAAGAGGAGAGAAAATTATGTTCTAACATTCATTTAAATCAAAAACTTTGGCTAATATGATTCAGACATTACATGCATTAAGATGTATCTATTTTCTGTCATGTGAATTCTATCAACAGCTTCCAAAAATCTTGAATTGTTTGTATATGAGCATTTACTTAAACTCATTATTGTCAATAGAGTAAAATATTGTATTTATAAAATTATTATAAATCTTATTTCATATTTTAGCAGATTCTCCGAAACACCCCCATTAGTACCTAAAAAAAAAAAAAAAAAAAAAAAAGCCATCACACACATAAACACAGACACACACACATACATATACACACACACATATGCACACACACACACACACACACACACACACACACACACACACACATACATATACACATACACATATATACATAGATACACACACACACACACACACACACACACACACACACACACACACACACACACACACACACATATATATATATATATATATATCTGATCTCACTGAGTTGTGTGTTAGTAGAGCACTATCCTACTTGCTGTCCCTAGAATAAATCTGTCTGCTTTATACAAAATAATGCACAGCAAACACATATTAGTAACCAGATTTTACAATCATGCTAACCTACTGCTTTAAAATATATCACATGACATTTCTTCCAGAATAGAGTTATAAGATTATTTATGCTTGCCAATCAGATGAATTAAATGAGTTATAGTAAAGTATATGTTTGGGACACAAGTTTTTAACACAGATTATTATGCTACTGTTAAGTAGATTTTCAAAACATTTAAATAAATGTTTCATTTTCTATGCCTTCTAAAATAAGATATTTACTTGCTACAAGAAACTACATCATCCAAACTCATCATAACTGACATATTTTATGAATAGAGTATTTTTCCTGAATCTGTGGTGTGTCAGTGTGATAACCTTGTCAATGTTTATACTAACTGCTTTCAGTTTCTCTGTGAAAATTCTTTGAGTGAAGCTTCTGAGGAAACTCATGGACACTATGCATGAGACAGCCCACATCCCAGATTGTCTCCCTTAACATTTTGGCGGAAACTTATTAAAACTTGTGGCAAACATTCATTTTGTCAATAGAGTAAAATATTGTATTCATAGAAATTATTATAAATCATATTGATTAGTTATGCAGATTCTCAGAAAAAAAGCCATCACACTCACACACACACACACATACATACATACACACACACACACACACACACACACACACACACACACACACACACACACACACACACACACACACATATATATATATATCTGATCTCACTGAGTTGTGTGTTAGTAGAGCACTATCCTACTTGCTGTCCCTAGAATAAATCTGTCTGCTTTATACAAAATAATGCACAGCAAACACATATTGGTAACCAGATTTTACAATCATGCTAACCTACTGCTTTAAAATATATCACATGACATTTCTTCCAGAATAGAGTTATAAGATTATTTATGTTTGTCAATCAGATGAATTAAATGAGTTATAGTAAAGTATATGTTTGGAACACAAATTTTAACACAGATTATTATGCTGCTGTTAAGTAGATTTTCAAAACATTTAAATAAATGTTTCATTTTTATGCCTTCTAAAATAAGACATTTACTTACTACAAGAAACTACATCATTTAAACTCATTATAACTGACATATTTTATGAACAGAGTATTTTTCCTGAATCTGTGGTGTGTCAGTGTGATAACCTTGTCAATGTTTATACTAACTGCTTTCAGTTTCTCTGTGAGAATTCTGTGATTTGAAGATTCTGAGGTAACTCAAGGACATTGTGCATAAGACAGCCCACATCCCAGATTGTCTCTCTTAACATTTTGGGAAACTTATTAAAACTAGTGACAAACATTCATTTAGCAGTGTAAATGCATCTAAACATGACAGAACCTCCACAATGTATTCCACAGATCATCACAGCCTCTATGCAAGTGAAATTAAACTCAAAATTACCAACAAGCAATAAAACTCAGCATTCTTCTTCCAACTCAATTTTCATACAAATCCTATTATTCACTGTGCCCACACAGTCTAAAGCATTTCTATATATTAATAAAGAAAAGAAAAGAGAGTAGAAAATAAAAGGGAGTGAGGCAGAAATAAAAAATGTAAGAGAAAGCTGTAAGAAGTATATACAATGGAATGTTACTTACTGTTTATATTAATAGAGTTAAAAATAAAACATATTATTTACTCTTATTTAGTTCTGATTATTATTAGTTAAAGCATGACAGATTATTTACAAACAAGCATAAGCAGTATAATCAAGAAAGTATAATTAGAAATAGCATTTGAAGAACTTATAAACTTTTACAAGAAATAAATATGTTATTATTCTATTAATGATATTTTCATTACTGTTCTCTCCCTGCCCTCCCCCACCCTTTACCCACTATATAATCTAAATAGAATGTCATTGTTTAAACAAAGAAAATAATAAAAGAAGAAGGAAAAAAAAAGGTAAAGATAAAAAATGTATCAAATTACTAACCTTACTTTTTTCAGAAAGAAAAACAAATCGAATCACAGCCTGCCATTAAATCCTCAGGCATTTTGACTGGTTATGAAACAAAACATTTCTTTGCACATAGAGAATAACTTTGATTAAATCTTTTCCAAAATATTTGTGGCTTTCTGGAAATGCAGGAACTATATTCAAAAAAATTAATAATGAACTAAAATGATGAGAGAGAAAAAAACATATAACAAATCATTTGTTTTTAGTCTCTTCTTCTTCTCTGAAGTCTTCCAGGAAGCTTCAGTTGCCAATCTCTTTAATGAAGAACTAGCCCATTCCATTTCTTCTATTTTATCCAAAATCCTTTTTCTTTGACAAACAGTAAAGCAGAGTCTAAATCATCAAGACCTTAGGACCATCAGGAAGGAAGATTTTAAGCTTGGCAGGAAACAGAAGGTATGTTTTAAACTGTGCTTTTTTAAGCTCCCTTATTAGTGGCAGAAAAACTTTTCTTTTAGCAATTACCATGGAAGAATAGTCATTGTCAAAACGCACAGTTGTCTCATTAAACTTAACAGGAGCTTTAGCCCAAGCAGATTTAAGAACCATCTCTTTATCAAAAGATGATAGAAATCTAACTATAACTGATCTAGGATAGTTTTTGTTAGAGCTAGTATTAGCTATAGATCTAGGTGCTCTTTCGATACCAAAAGAGAATGCTTCTGGTAAATCTAAAGTTTTAGGGAGCCATGTTGTTAAAAAGAAGTAATATTGTTACCTTCAATATTTTCTGGCAGTCCAAAAATCCTAATGTTATTGCGCCTAGATCTATTTTTCAGGTCATCCAGCTTTGTTTGTAAATGTGTATTTTGTTTCAGCAGAAACTCAATGTTGATTTCCTGTTCTTGTATTTTATTTTCCATGTCATTCACAGCTTCTTCTATGCCTGTCATCTGGATCTTCTGTTGTTGCAGGTCCATATGTAACAAGTCTATTTGTTTTGTAGTTTTTCTATGAAAGTGTCTATTTTAGTATCCATTTTATCCATCTTAGCAGTAAGTTGCTGGACTATAATTATCAGAGACTAAAGTTCTTTCTTGATGCTGGAGTCTTGAGAATTTGTCTTACTGGAACTCATTTCAGACTGATAAACTGACAGGAAAATTTCCAAAGTAATTTCTGACAGGAATATTATTAAGATTTCCTTTCTTTTTTAGATATAGTTCAAGAACTATATAAAACAAACATATTTAGAAAGAAAATTACTTCAAGAATTAATTTTTTAAGTAATTAATTCCTGTCAATGTAATGAAATTGGTGGAGCTGAAGAAATCTGCTGCTATCCTGTGTTCATCCTTAGCCACGCCCCCTATTGTTTCAGTTTCTGATGTCAGACAAAAGTGCTCTTCACAGCACCTGCAATGTGACCAGTAATGACTCTTTCTGCAATTTGTATGGGGTTACATGGATTGGTAACATATCTAAATATGATTGTAGATTCATTTTTATAAGACCCATTGCTCCTACTACTATTGGAACTGCCTGGCTATCTTTCTTCCACATTGCTCGCACTCTTTTATCCATGAATGTGGGATACTATCAAATACTTTTTTGTAGTCAATCCATTCCATACTTAAATTCTTCCCCTTTTTACAGTTCTTGACTACAACTTTAACAACAAATGATCCTTTGTTCCATATGACTTTTTTTATTGCCCTTTTGTTGGGTTGTTCATTAACAAGGCAGTGAAAACTGTCATCTTTCATGTTCATATTTCTGCATAATGTTGCTAAGGGCTTGAGATACTTTTTAAATGGTTATCTGTCAAGTGCAGAATAGGAACGTCTCACAAGTACAATGCTCTGTAACTCCCTGATACTGATCGACTTTGTTATTTCCTAAGACTCCATAAACACTTATGAGCAATACCTGGATAATAATGCAAGATTTAGTTATTAGGAATGAACTTCTGATTTATTTGTTGCATTTTCCGACTGTACTACCTGCTGGACTAGCTAGACAAATGTTCTTGTTTAGATTCTGCATTTGGATGCTGGCATGTTTTTTGTATTAACATCTACATAACTCTATGCAAATAGCCATTATCTTGACTTGAATTTTAGTTAGACAATATTATTTGATCTGATATTCATAATACGTTATTTTGATATGATTTTGTCTGAATGAGATTCTTCTGTAAAGTAATAATATAATTATATTTTCAAAATAAAACTGCTAAAATTATGAGGCTGTCATTCTTGATTTAAATTCATGCTCATATTTTTTTTTGGTTTCACTATTTTCTCCATATCTCTTCCAAATAGTCCAACTGAATAATAGCAAAGTATGAACTTGAAACATGATTTTGTATGACAGACATAAATAACTTATTTTGGGCTTAATTGATCATTTTGGCAAGAAAGTGAAATGTGGCAACTGTTACACATATAAGTCAATGTGAAAAAAGGTAGAGTAACCCAAGAAAATGGGCAGCGGTAGTCTGCACACTAGATACCATGCAAACTCTTCTGCCTACTTTATATACTTTGAAACACAGTTCTACCAATATTTCATATTACTCACTTTAACATGATCTGCATGTATTGTCTTACATCAAGTTCATGTTTTATGCACTGTGTGTGTGTGTGTGTGTGTGTGTGTGTGTGTGTGTGTGTGTGTGTGTGTGTGTGTGTGTGTGTGTGTGTGTGTGTGCGTGCGTGTGTGTGTGTGTGTGTGTGTGTGTGTGTGCGTGTGTGTGTGTGTGTGTGTGTGTGTGTGTGTGCATGTGTGTGTGTGTGCGTGTGTGCATGTGGGTGTGGGTGGGTGTGTGTGCGTGTATGTGTGTGCATGTGCGTGTGTGTGTGCGTGTGTGTGTGTGTGTGTGTGTGTGTGTGTGCGTGTGTGCGTGTGTGCGTGTGTGTGTGTGTGTGTGTGTGTGTGTGTGTAATGTCCAGGGTCAGAAAAAAATAGTGCAATACATAACACTAAATTGCATGATGAGTAGTGGCACACAGGAAGGGACTGATTCAGAGACAAAGAATGAGAGTTTGCAAGATCAAGTAATATCATGGCCATTATGTTAGGCAAATGACTGTATAACAAGATGGAAATTAGCAATATTGTGGTAATTATAGCAACAGTGGATGCAAATGAGGGTAAACAACATGGAGTAGGGATTCAGACATGCATAAAAAATGCGTGGCATGGTATATCCTCCAGTAGAGCTGTATGAGATAATTTGCTAGTGAACAGTGACAGAGACTGAGCAACAATCTTAGTGGCATCAGCCAGATGAAATGGCACTCACATGTTCGAAGCCACATCTAGCAGCTATGACAGTGCATGTTGTCACCCTCCACATTGTTGAATGTTCCAGATGTGCCTAACATACAATTGCCTCCACAACAGTGACATTGTGGACTGCTACCTTGTGGACAGATACACCATATCGGAAATGGTACACATGTACAAGCCTAACTTTCATGCATATGGGATGCATGTAGAACCCATTCCTATGAGCTCAAAGGTATGTATAACACTGGAAATTCTTGCTACAGGGACAGCTGAGTAACCAACGAGGTTTACAGTGGGTGTATCCCAGGCATCTGCCTCACAGGTTAGGGGTATAGAGTTCATATGAGATAGCGAGTGCAGATCAACACTGACAGGAGTTGTCTGTGTGAACATCCATTAGATGTCCCATTGGCATAACCTGCAATATGGGTGTGTAGGTCATAAAAGATGATGGGAGAGGCAGTTCTGTTGTTTTGGGCATGATTCCCATAAATACAGTTTTATATGTATAGATAGAGATAGAAATATACAGGCATGCCACTTAACATCATTTATTTAGTTGGATAGATAGTGCAGTCAACCATTGTAGAGAACAGTACTGTTATCATTGGACCACTGGTTTTATTTAACTCTATTCCAATCAAGTGTTGACATTGGTTTGACACTGGTCATATGCATCTTACCACATTGTAGTCATGTGCTCTACTTTATACCTCATCTGTGTGCTTTCATGAGTAACTGCTGCTTAAGCACTCCTAGACATGGATTCAGCTGCTGAATTACTGGAAATGCTCCTGATGCCTACTGCATCTTTTCCTGTTTAGAATGGAATCTTAAAAAATCCACAAAATAAACATTGTTTTTCATCAAATACACATTTCCATTGCCTATGAGTCTGTGTTTCACTGAAACACATTAGATACATAAGGCGTGCATGGCTGTTTACTTACACAGGATATGTGAGTATATGTATTGTGCCAAGAGATGGTATTAAGGACCACTATATGTGACTCAAGGTCACATTTAATGTGTAAATCGTAGCTGGACATTCTCTTTGGTGGTATATATGTGCAGATGGCTGCCGACGCAGGTAACCTAAGGATCTCCCTGCTAGGTGAGATTAGGACTTAAAGGTCATACCCTTCAGCTCGCACATACTGTTCAAGTAGTAGCTCCTAGGACAATCCTCATATCCTGTCCATAAGCCTGTTATAATCTGGTACAGCACCTAATAAGGCTTACTAGCATCCCAGAAGGAGTCAGCAATGAAGTCAAGGCATGATGTCCCATGGTGCCACTCCCATGATCCCAAGACTTGCCTGGCTTGGGAAGCAGAAGTGAGGTAAGAACACCACAAATGGAAATGGTAAGTATTTCCCCCTTTTTTTTACTTTGATTCATACTGTTTTTTCATTACATCTTTCAGAGCAGTGCTCCTAATAAAGTTTGCTTCTCCTGAGAGTCAGTCTTAAATATCAAGTTAGTAGATTTGGGCATCTGTATGTGTGCTCTGACTGCTGTTTTTGGCTGCTACTGCAATGCAACTGTGGTGGTTTGTGGGGCAGGGGACCTGCCTGTGAAGATGTAGGGTTGTGTCTGCCACTTCATGCTTCTGTGGCATTGTGCATAATTGTTTGGGATTCTGCTTAATTGTATGTATATGTGGTAGGGTAGCTGTTTTTACAGGCTGTAGGCACTGCCCCTGGCTTCTTGATTACAGATGGATGTGATAGTGTAGGTGTTAACACAGGATGCATCTCAGGCCTTTTCTTCACTGCACATACATGTATAGCTCTAAAGTTGCACTCTCATCTTCTTGTGATGCCTAGGAAGACCCTTTTGCCTTTCAGAATAGGCAGAGCGCAAGGAAAATGCTGTTATCTGTTATAGGAGAAAACAAACTTTTTGGTGCACTGGGGTCTATTACCTCCACATCTCTACTTATATCACTTGTATCATACACAAAACATTCCCAATAATTTTACCCTTCCCTTTCATTCATTCTCCAGTATCCATTTTCTGCTACACAGTGTTGTTGAAAAGCTGAAGCTTATCATAGCAAGTAATGAGCATTGGGCAGAGAAAGCAAAGTTTAACAGAACTCCAGGTGATCATACATCATTCATGCTTGTATACACATCCACACACACACACACACACACACACACACACACACACACACACACACACAAAGCTACATGTATTGATTCTGGGTACAGTGACAGATAACCTTAGGCTTAAAGGAGGATATTTTTTTCAATTCACCCTTTTTTTGTGTAAAACATACTAGGCCTTTTTCAAATTAAATACTGTAACTCAGATAACTTTCTAATTATTGAAAGTAATGGAATAGAGAGTTCCAAGAAATATTTAATGTCAGCAGAAGTGAATGGGTCAACATTATAACTGCAGCTTGACTAAACCCAAAATATACCTGTGGTGGATCTACTGAATTGCTAAACCCAGAAAGTTTGAATGAAAATATTTTGTTCACATAAGTTCTACAGAACAAAATATAACAGAACATATAAACATGAAATTGAATAAAACTACTAAAATATAACATCCGCAGTTTGATAAGATAAATTACTTTGAATCACAGAATTTTGACACACAAAACTCCAAGACAAGGATACCAAACGGTATAGAGTTTCCACTACTAGCACTTTCTATGAGAGTAGAGCTTTGCCTTCTAAATCACTTACCTTCCAAAACCTAGGGATCTTCATCACACCTTGATGACAAAAATAATTAGCCCAAAGAATTATGACATTATGGTTAACTTTAAACCTAAGGGCAATTTCTTTGCTAAAACACTTTAATACCCTGCACTTTAATTAGCAGAGGTGATTCACTTAAAAAAAATCTTGTAAGAGCTGTTCAGTATTAGCAAGTTCAAAGGATCACCTGTGTAAAAACAACATTTAAAGGAGTAGGCTAAATATTAATAGAAGTGATTCAGAAATTAGCTGAACTGTTTTTTAAAAGTGTATTTCATACTCAAATAAATAATGAAGAAATTAAGCCACTTTAGAAAATTAGTATTGCAATTAAATATTATTAAATTATTCAGAGGTAATTTCAAATGTTTAATTAGACAGAAAATAACATTTCTTATTATCTGGTCATAGGCTTTGTAAACACATGTACAAAAAAGTAAATGATAGTAAAATCTGATTAACAGTGCTTACATCCCAAACTGATACTGTAAAACAAATGATGGGGTATTTTAACAAATACTCATTAATTTTGTACAAATTTTATAGCTCATAAAAATAAAGCAAATGGATGATGATTATTTATTTTTGATGGGCCTTAGCCTTTTCATTTAAATGAAGGGAGCATGTTAAATTGAAATTCAGTTGTCAACAAGAAATTTTATAACACTGATTATATTTTAAATATATATGGGCCAGTTTTATCTTAAAATATTGTGCTGAATTTTGCAATGAGTTTGTCATGGCCTGGAACTTTATTCTGATAAACTTAAGAAAGGTGTACTTAAACCGATAGCAAATAAAGGTGAAACTGAAACAAAAGAACACGTCAAAAAAGAATCTCTAAAGGGAAATGGAATCCCAGTTCAAATGGCAAGTTCAGCAGGTGTTAGGGTAGGTGGAGTAATTGATTGTGGAGATTTGTTGGGTATGAAGTATGACATCTCTAAGCTTACCTGCAAATACTTAAGGTGAAGTTGCTCAAGTATCAGTAGCCTACAGAAAAGAAAAAGATGAATGGCATAATGCCAAGTGCTTTTTCCCACTGGAAATTATTGCCAGCACAATTTCTAGTTGTGTGCTGGCAATGATTCACTTCCTTATGGAGATTTCTTCCTTTGTTGAGTTTGTTTCACTGTGAGGCTGGTATATTTATGATCAAGAATAAGGAGGGCTTTCTCCTGGAAAAAAAAAATTCGGCCTTTTTTTGGTTGGTTGTTTGGAATGTCACCTTTCAGGAAGTCAATGTAGAACCCAGATGTATAATCACTGTTTCAGTGAGTGACAATACTGCAAAGTTATTTTACTGAAAACCACTTTGAATATAGAGTTTGCACTTTTTTCCAGTATTCTGTTACCATGGCTTTTTATTTATTTAAACTTGGGAAGAGTGCGCATCCCTCCATAACTCTCAACCTCTTAGTGCAAGCAATCTGGACAAAGCCAAAAATAATGAGAGACAAAAGGCCAGAAATAGGTTCAAACATTAAATATTTCTCTTTTAAACTTACACAATTGGTGGAATAACAGGTATTGCTTTGCCATGTATTTTCTGATGGACACAAAATCTGAAACTCAACTGTCTGTCATTTTTTAGTGACTTCAGTCCTCAATAATTTCTCAGAAAACTACACATTTTATGAGGAACAAACCAAAAATATGAGGCAAAAAGTTGGACATTCTGTGAAAATCTGGACAGTTGAGAGGTATAGCCCCCCACCCTTATAGATGAAATTAATTGAGGATCAGAGAAAATGTTTTTTAAAGTTATGTTTATTTTATTTTATTTTACATTTATTTACTGGGAAAGTCCGAATGGGCAGGTACCCATTTTCAGCGGAGGCATGGGGAGAAAAACACTACATACTAAGTCAGTATAACAGGCATTTCATAGACATAAATTTGGTTAATGTATGGAATGTCCTGTACTAGAACCCAGGACTTTGTGTATGGCAATCCTATACTTACACCATTGACATAAGAAAGTTCAATATCAAGCTTTACGTTAATTTCTTCTGATGAATGTAGATTATTTCTAAAGCATTGTAACTGTTCTTTGATTTAGTTTTTGTGAAAAGTGATTTTTTTTTAAACTATTCCTTGATTTTTTTTTTTTTTTGTGGAAAGTGTTTTCCTTCCTGGATGATATTCACGTTGTTAGATTGTCAGAACCATTGTATTTAGGTGGGTATATAAAATTGTATTTAAATTAAGACTTATATTACCCAAATGAGTTATATATGTTGAGTAATTTATAGCTAAAAAAGTTCTAACACAAAGTTAATTGATTTAACTTTTTAAGACTAACTTTATTTGATAAAACTTTTCGTAATTATTGCTGATTGTGAAGCTGATAGAGTTCGCTAAAAGTTTTTTTTTTCTTAGACAAACATAGTTGATTGAAGTGCACTTCTGTACTTCTTTAGTTCTTCCAGTGACCTATTAGACTTGATTCTCAATATATTATCAACATACAGAATTATTTTAAGTGATGGAACCCTTGTAGAAATATCCTTAATATAGAGTAACAAATGCAGCCAAATACTAACAACTGGGGTACACCAAAATTAAATGTTCCTGTTTCAAACAGAAAAGGAGCTAAACTGTTTTGAAGTTTGATTATGTAAGTATTTTTAAACCAAGTAACAGTGTTACCCCCAGAATCAACCTGTTCAGTTTATTAAATTGGTAAAAGTGTTCTACATTTTTGAAGGTTGCAGTCTTGTAGTCATTACTGTGACTATGAATATAGTAACTGTAATATGATTATTGTGTAGGCTGTGTTCCGGTAAAGACAGCAAAACATTATTCAGAGAAGTTAGTCTGAAATTCCCATGTCAGCATCTACTGCTACAGCCTTTTCTAAAAATATGTGTGCTTGCTGCTCCAGTGCCTTAGTGGGATAAAGCAATAACTACATTCCAGTCGACCTAGGTTCAAATAGCTGCTTGGGTGACTGATGGTACAGCAGGAAGGATGGGTGTGCATATCCTAAATCAGAAGTAAATATGTAGCAGGGGCATGCAGAGCAATGGGAGTTGCCAGGCAGAGGCATAAAAGCCAACTGCAATGTACTTGGCTAAAGGGGTGGAGCAGCTTGCTGACTGTCGCACAATGTGCAAGTGTGGAGCAATGTGGCTCAGTCTGCCTACTGAATGTCCCCTGAGACCAGCCACAGCATGCAAGTCAGGGAAAGATGGGGTAGGATTAAGTAAAAAAAATCAATGCTATTATGGCAACACCCCCCCCCCCCCCACACACACACACACAGACACACAGGATGCCCTTAGAAACCATGCTAACTCTGGCATCAAATTTGGTATTAGTCTGCAGAATGATTGGAGTTGCTGGTAGACCCATCATGGATGTGGGACACTGGAACAGCTTTCAGGATTACTCTAAGGGAGGAAAAAGAATGAAAAAAATATGTCTGTTCTAGTTACTTAGCCACTTTCATATGGTTATCCAGACACTTGGTCTTAAAAAATTACAAATGTGATGTTCACTTTGAGGGAATAGCAATATTTTAGCCTCATTAATTCTGAAAATCAGGGGAGGGATATGATTCATTAGCTGTCTGAGGCATCTAGATTTAGTACTTCAAGACCTTTGTAATCAGATCAGCACTGTACTTGGTTTACTTGTTGAATCTTGGGTCACACTCAGGAAGTGTTTTTTGGGTGCAATTTTCTTTTGCTGCCCCCTGCTGTTCTATTGTTGCATTACTCATTAGTGTCATGCTGACACTATACAGTTAAACCATTCCTTTCCTCAGATTCTACCATCTGGGAAAACTGCACAAATATAATAATGGAATCACCTTAGACACAACTTAGAGATGATGAGCGCAGTGCTAATCCATGACACTGTCCACCCATCACATTTTATTTTACTTAGATATTTACATTTTATTTTACCTCACCATTATGTTATATATGCTGTGAAGAAACTGGCATTTGCATCTTATATTCATGATTTGGGGTATATTCCCAAACAACTTATAACTCTAAAGGATGAGAACTCGACCTCTGTCAAATCACCATGTTTCCATCTTAAAAAATGTAGCTCAGATCAGAAAATGTAATTGATTTGGGCTCTATGGATGGTGATTTGCATACTGGTATTTTACTGACTTGACTGCTGCAATATTCTTTAATATGGACTGAAGGAGGCTGATCTGACAAGACTGCAGCACATCCAAACTTAATCGGCTTGAATTGTGATGAAAACTTCTTGCTCTTGCTATAGTACACTTTTGCCCTGTGATTTGCACTGTTGTTTGTATTGGTCCTGTTTTATGTGCCAATAAAAGGTACACAAGGAAGTGCAGTGCTCCCAATCATATCATTGTATAAGAGAAGGGATAATATGTATGTGTGTGTACGTGTGTGTGTGTTAGGGATGCCATCTTTCCAAATGACCAAAGTGGGACATTTGTGCTACAAACATCAGACTTGCAGGGAAAAACATACCCACGGCCAGTACAAAGGACAGAACTTCAGTTTTTTGCCTGAATAAAAGTTTATTCTTGTAGCATTTTAGTTCCTTATTCTGTTTCTTATAACATTTAGGTGTTTCAGATACAGAATAACTGTTTCATGCAACTATTACATAAAATATAGAAAATTATTTTGTCCTAAAATCTCAGGACATTTGCCATTTGTTCACATTTTTTGCAGGACACAACTGCCCAAAGAGGGACTGTCCCTCGCAAAGTGGGACAGGTGGTAACCCTAGTGTGTGTGTGTGTGTGTGTGTGTGTGTGTGTGTGTGTGTGTGTGTGTGTGTGTGTGTGTGTTCACATGCGTGTGTGTGTTTGGGTGCATGTGGGCGTGTGTGTGTGTGTGTGTGTGTGTGTGTGTGTGTGTGTGTGTGTGTGTGTGTATGTGTGTGTGTGTGTGTGTGTGTGTGTGTGTGTCTGTTTGTCTGTGTGCTTATGCACTCATGAGCATGTGTTTGTGTGTGTGTATCCTGTCTGTGTCTGTGTGTATAAGCATGTGTTCAGAGACTGGAGGATATTATTAATGCAAAGATCTTCATTTATTTTGAAAATAAACAGGAAACATAAAGGCCTCTGTACTACCAAACAAAGACTGATGATGCTAACTTATATTCTGAAAACAGTGATTGGAGGAAAACATTTATTGACTTGGAATCACTGGCCAGCTGCACACATGCAAAATCAAAATGGTATAGAAATCAGTAGAAGATGTGTAATCACACTTATACCTCGACTAGTGCTGTCTAGTAACTAACCTAACTGCAGCAATTACCCAAGCTTATGTTTTTCAAATAGTATTAAGTATGTTTTTCTATACTGTTTCTTCACAGAAAATAGTAAATAGTGTAATATGTTTTCCAATTTTATTTTCATTAAACCGGCAGATAATGCAAAATATTTTCTATTTATTCAAATCCTTTGTAACATTGAATTAATAACAAAGTAATATGTATTTGCTAAATATAAAGTTGGAAAAAGCTAACCTTCTCCTATACCTCACATTTCAAATACATCATCTTAGGAGAAGCTTTGACAGAAATAATTGCTTCATTTCATTAGCTAAAATCATATGGTGTAAAAAGAAAATAGGTTCAATAAATATTTAAATGCCACAAAATTCTAACCATATTGTGTTTCCAAAAGCTCAGTTTTAATTCTGAACCCTTTTTCCCCTAACAATTTAAATAAATCTTCTTTAGAACTCTGGTCCCAGACTGTGCTACTCTAGTCAAACTGCTTATATCTGTAATTAAAAAATTCATTAGATTTCTCCTTATTGCCAGCTTTCAAGTGGCTATTTACCAATATGCAACATGAAAAGAGATGTCTGGGATGAATAGCTGAAGGAAACTCTGACAGCATAACAGAGGCCTGGAGGGTAAAGTTAGTTTATTAGGCACGGTTTGTCATGAATGCCTGTGCTACAATCACAATAGCAAATCCCACTACCTTCAAAGATTAATTCGGAAGGAGACACTCTGAGGTCAAAGTATACACAAGCGTGTGCCTAATCTCAGAAAAATCAGACTATTTTCTCACAGCAATTAAGAAAAGGTCTAGGGTTTCACCCACAGTGTATTTACAAGCAGGATACAATTAAACCCTGAAGTATTAATATTTATGTAGCATACAGACTTGTCCAAGAAATATATTTTGTATTTTTTAAAGTCTGGCAAGATGAGTGATTACACAAGTCTCTGAAGAATGCAGTTTCTCTGACACTGGGAAACAGAAATATAAAGTTAGCAGCACGGTGTAGTAATGCAAAAATGCTTCAGTTTAGAAGGTTTTCATTTAAAATGTAGCTTAGTATTTGTTCTAATGGTTATCCACTGTTCTAAGGAAATTTTCATTACTCACAGAAGAATATGTATAAACATAATGAAATGGATAGACAATATCTCATCTGTTCCTACATTTGTTTGTACCACTTAGACTTTTTGGCATACTCTTGTGAACTAGTATGTCATCATAATAGCAGTAAAATTTTTCCTTTATCACAAAGTATTCGAATGCCCACCGCTTGTGAAATTAAGTTGTCATTGTTAAATTCCGACTTGCTTAATGAAACATTTTTATATGTGACAAACCTACTGCTGATCAGACTGCTATCAGTGCAGCCATTAACGTTCATTTCTGAGCCTTAACAGCCTGTACCACCAACAAAAAAAGATGAAAAAGCTAACTAGCACACGTGGAAAACATCATTACAATGTTACTGTAAACCTCAAAAGATTGATTTTATTAAACCTGCTTTTATTGCTTGTAGGACATGACAACATTACAAATAGCTCTGGTATTTCACATTATTTCCTCATTTAGTTTTATGGCTCTCAGCACATATTACAAATCTGTTTCTGATTAGATCTCTTTTTAAGTATTTATATTCTATACAACTAATACAGAAACAAGTAAAATGATAGCCGATAAGGGTTTCTCTGCCCACCCAGTCTGCATATTTTTTAAATCTATTTTAATTCTGCAGGCCCTAACTGATCCAGGTACTTCCCTCTTCCTGTGTTATTTTATATTCTATTCCCTTGAGTCAATAGCAAACAATTTTAACTCTCAGTTCTGTATTTTGACTTTTACTACATGTGATGATACATTATCTATCACTTTATTTACATATTTATTTATTTATTTAATGTGTAAGTAAATTTCTACTTCTTGGATCATTTTCATCTGCGGCCCTTATAACAAGGGCAAGGCTGCATACACTATACATATGTACAAGTTTAGTGTTGGCAATCAACCAAATGTTTTTGGAGGGGGAACAAAATTGATGCATCTAAACAAATGTGAGCACACACTGGACAGACATGCAAAACTCCACACATTCAGTAACCTGAAATGAACACTGTAAGATAGAGTTGTGAGGAAGATATCATATTGATAAGCCACTGTAGTCTTCAGCTAGTGTGGTGGGCTTATAATTCAATAAATTCTTTAAGTACCAGTGCAGAATCCAGCCACTTGAGCATAGTCAGAGGTCTGTCCAAAGCACTGTTGCACTGAGTACCGATAGTAGATGAGGTATCACATGGAGAAACAGGGAGAGGAAAGACTCACTAGCCTATGCTGTCCTGTCCAGCTTTAGGGAAT
Organism: Protopterus annectens; assembly: GCF_019279795.1. Classification (NCBI taxonomy): domain Eukaryota; kingdom Metazoa; phylum Chordata; order Ceratodontiformes; family Protopteridae; genus Protopterus; species Protopterus annectens. Next base: position 801,370,911 of record NC_056736.1, read on the forward strand.
GACAAAGTTATCAAGACCATCCCATTCTAGAGTTTAGTGACTATCCCTTAGGCAGAAAGGCACTTCAGTAATACCAGTACTGATGAATTATACAGTATAAGTATCTCCTTAAGCAGAGACTTTAAACATGGGAGTACACAGAGGCACTGTGTTGCATTGTTTGCCAATATAGATGGAATTAGGGGCTAAAGAAATAAAACTCCCTACTGCTTATGTGACAACCAAGTCAGCTATCCTTAGCCTGTACTGGCTCCCATCTCTCACAGTCAAAATGCCTATTAGTGTATTGATATAAGACATTCCTCACTAGGTAAACCCCTCAACTGATATAATATAGGCACAGCACTATGATTTTTAACATCGTATTTATCCTTGCTCCTAGATTACTGATGCTCCTCATAAGGTCAGATCTATTTATGGGTACATACTTTAAGAAAATAAATAAACCATGCTGATACAAAGATTCCTTGTTACTAACTATATAGGGTCTAGTATATAATGACCTTCTATTGTAAAAAATAAGAATGTGCCCCTCTTTCTGACCTTCCGCTATGATTTTTAAAAGCCAGTGCTATGACTTTTAATGGACAGAAATTGACAGGTTTGCCACTAGGTTATATGCGGGCTACAATCTCAAACAGTCAGAGCAAACATGGCAGTATGGAGATAATAGGAGGTAGTTAAGTTGCATAAGGTCAAAGGTCAGACATAACCTGAGAAGCAATAAATAAGCAATTCATTCAGTATATACATTCACATAAATAAATACATACATAGATAAACAAACAAATAAATTACACCAACAACCCACTAATGGACAAGATAAACCAATAAATTATTGAGAATGCTAGACAGAAAAGACTGAAAGCCATATGCCTCCCCACTCAAAATAATCACAGTTTATCATTATGGTAGGATTGCCACAGTTAATTGTACCATGATTAATTTCATTTGGCTTCCAGCAAAGTATATGCCTGGCATCATTTCCTTCCTGACACATCTATTTTTGTATTTTCCCTACTCATTGTCACAAACATGACTTAATGGACATCTGTTCTGTAACTGAGTGAGTCAGCATTTATGCTTGGAGTCATGTTTTGTTATACCTCATGCACTTAATACTGCTTATAAATATACTTACTGATACCCTGGACCATCTGTGCTTCATAAATAATGTTGCTATTTCTGTCTGCTAGGAATAATGGTTGTAAAGATCATGTGCATAGTTCAGTCATTATTTCAAAGTCTTAGCCAATAATCCATTGAAATGAGCAGCAGAAATGGACCGAAACAATTCAGTCTGGTTCTGCTGCCAATCACTGACACAGGCAGGCATATAACTAATTAGAGCATGTTTGGTTGCATGTGACATAGCATCATAGGGGAATCTTCTTGCCCTCACATCTGTAGTCTTAGAATTCAGCTGCCAAAATGATCTGTTCATGTGAAAGTGATTGGCACACTGAATAGTGAATAGCCTTAAAGATCTTTTGACTAGAAGTCCCTGGGGTCAGTAAACAATGCTTCTCTATCACATTCCAGTGCTTTAGCAATGAATAGAATCATTCTCAGATCTGTCTAGTGCTGAAGACAGCTAGCTTTTATCTGGCCTTACCAAATTGGGATCATCTTATGCTTTTCAGCTATAAATCTATGCTTTTGAGCTTTGTTGTGTGTGTCACAGTGGCATGGTAATCATTCCAATATCCCAGCCATTTAATAGAAATTTAGCTTTATTTTACTTCTCTAAAGCAAGACAAATCTATGTTTCTTTTTAAGTTATGCTTTTTGTGTCTTTCTGCACTGAAAGAAGCAATCCTTTTGTTTAGTGTATATAATCATCCTGTAAGAAAATGAACCTTTCCAAGAGTGTATCATTATGTTGACTGATTAACTATTTTGCCTTCAATTCACATTCAGTTGAAAGCTTTGTTGTGCAGTTTACTAGGAGTTACTTTACTATGTAATTTTTGCATATGCACATAAAGCAAGATACTTGCAGAATTTAATGAGTAGGACCTAGTAGATAAAGCAGTACAACATGAATTGTTGCTGATAATGGGTGACCTAAATGAACATATCAGGACAGACAGAACAGGATATGAGGGCTGCCTGAGTTCAGATGGGTGGGGCCACAGAAATAAAAATGGAGAGACCATTCTGGATTCTGTCTAGCAAATGGATTAATGGTGGCCAGCAATAGTTAAGCAAGAGAGGCAGTCACAAGATCACATACAAGAATGGCCAACATGCAAATCTGTTTTTCCTATTAAGGATAGGGCACTGTGGTAGAATCAGTGACTGCAAAGTCACCCTCAGTGAAACAGTTGACCCACAATATAAACCACTGGTTTATCACTATCTACACTATCATAGTTGGAAACAAGGGCCCTTACAGGTTGTACCCTTTAGTGGACAGAACAAGTAATAGGGTAGCCTGTGTATGATACATTGGCTTCTGTGGTTTGAATGATAATTTTGTTTACACATCACATACACTGTTAAGGATCTTGACTGCCCACTACAGAGTTTTAGCTCCTGATGCCTTGCCCATGACTCCCCATAAAAGTTTTCACTCCCTGCCCAAAAATTAAGTTGTCTTAAGATTCAGCCCCCTGGGAAGACAAGACATCCCCAGGGATATATCTGAGATGACATGGTAAGGACCTATACTGTTATATGAATAAGACAGAGAGTTCCGTGAACTGGTTTATATAACAATACAAAAAAAAGTTAGATAGGAGCATTACATTATTTTTAGAAGAAATCACCTGATTTTTTATATCTTAGACACAGTCCATTCTTTTTTTCCCTATGGCATTTAATATAGGAGTCTTTATCTTTTCCTATGTGTAGTATCATTACAGAACTAGGTTTGCATTAGAGTGGAGGGCATGCATTTTTTCTCAGTCTGCTTCCTTGTACTGTAAGCACAGCATTGTGATATCATTGTTGCTGTTTTTTGATGTTGTTGTTAGTTGATCTCTAATGCAGTTTCTTCTTCTTCTTACTGAATGGGCTACTTTTGCACAAGATTTACTCAAGCTGTTCAGTGGTGTCACTGAAATTGGGAGCATTGCAAACTTTTGATTAATAAGAAATGATGCCTTAATACTTATGGCACACATGGTCACATCTGGCTCCAGTTTCCTTGTCTAGGCTTATTAGCTTAGACATTTGGCATAATAGAAGCTTGCTGCTTTGCATCATGCAACTTCATATAGAGTATATACATTTTGATGATTAATTTGCCACCTATATCTCTAATGAAGACAGGCAGCCTGCAAATGGTTCATATCCAATGTCCCTGCTTGCAAACATTTCATCTTCCATGCCCAACTTACAATCCCAAGTTTACCAAATCTTGTCAGAGATTTGGGATGCATAGCTAGGTTTGAAATGACTCCAGTGGTCATTAGCCTAATACACACCTATGAACCTACAAGTTTTTTGGTCAGTATTACCTGTCAAAAAGCTGATCATGTCTCTTCATGCTTCTTTTCCTTTTGTATGGTGATATCTAAAAAATTGTGTTGAAAGAACCCATATATTTGGGGTTTCAAGATGTGTCTGACCTGTAAATATCATTTTTGCACAGCTCTGTACTCTTAATTTAAGCCGATACCTTAATGCTCACATCAGAAACTATTTGTTTATAAAAAACAAACTTTAGGTCTTTTCTCTACTTTAAAATGATGTCCCCTTCTTTCTAAGTAATTTTGTAAAATGTCTGAATATGAGCTCTACTTGTGTTACCAATCCTCAAACAGTGGCTTGGTCTGAAAACATGCATACTTGGTTCTGAGGCCCACACAGGAGGAAAAATGCAAGTGAGTTTAACATATTGGATGCCAAAACTCCAATGCTTAAAGCCGTTTGTCTTAAACAGTCATAAAGGGGAAAAGAATCTGAATTAAGCTTGTGATGCCTTTCCTCTGGGCCAGTGATCAAGGAGTCTCAATCCTCATCATGAACACCTATGAGGGACAGCCACTTGAAACAAAAATAGATGCACACAGTATTTCCAGATGCAGCTCTCTGCACCAAGCAGAATTTCCCTTAAGAGCACATAGGGAACACAATCAGTCTGAGGCCTGCATTTCCCTCTCTCTCTTCAGGTCCCTAGTAAGAATCCCCAATGACACAGCTGTAAAGTTGAGTCCTTAGCTGAATATTTCATGCCAAGTCCTCTATCACCCTGTCTGTGAAACCAGTGCTCTGTGTTCCTGCTCCAATTAGATGACACACACACTCTGACATTTCATTTACACACACACCTGGAAAAGACTGGCACAGATTTAGCAGCTATGCACCTCTGGCCAGAATATAAGGTAGGTACTGCCACCAGAACACTCCAAAGCAACCTACTCTAAGACTCTTAAAAGGGCACTCAATTATAATGAGTAAAACTAATACTAATACAAATGGTAGTGTTTGACCAATACAGCAAGGCTTTCAGGAGTGTCCACACCATCACCAAATAAATTATAAGTACTCTCAAAGGTTAAAATATTCTCTAGAAGACCAGCCACAATGAAGAGTTTAAATATAGTTAATAATAATTAATAAAAGAATGTTATAGTACTAAATATCTATTTATAATAAACACCAGCATTTCAGTAACATAAAATAGTAAAAATAACACAGAGGGACAGATTCAGACAGATATAGAAAAACCCTACTTAACTAATCTCACAATATTTTCTTGACTGAGCTAAAGAATTACTATCTCCTGGTTACTTACTAAAGCAAGGTAAGATGACATGGGTGAGTGGTCTTCCTTCTTGGACAGATTTCATAAACAGATGCACTGAGACTTCTGTCTCATCTAGTATTAAAACATAATTTCAGTGCTGGATTACAGAATAACTTCACACACATCTGGTCATCTGACTTCTGGTTCCCACCCTTCCCACTTTACTAGCAAATGAATCAGAATCTAGCACATATGTGTTAGTAGTACATACACGTGCAGAGTTTTGCTGAGATGGGTTATAGCATCTGGAAGCTATAAAACCATTTCAAAACTTCCACCCTTACAGGGTAGCAATAAATTCACCTCTAAGATCAATACAGTAGAATTCCTAGTCCTGTTTTTTACAGACATTTCGTCTCTGGCTGCAATCAGAACTATAAGATACAATCATTATTGCCTAAACCAAGTAATTTAAATTCAGACTATTTTTCAAAGTTAGCTGGACTGAGATTAACCTTTTCTCTTTCAGTATATTCTCTTACAATATATTCCTTTTCACAGTTACAATACAGTATGACATACAGGTGTATTTCTTTTCTGTCCAGCAGAACCCACTGTTGGTATATTTTAACACAAGCAGCTTTACAAATACATTTTCAACACAAGCATCTGTATAGATCAGTTTGATATACAAATAACATGTAATTCTTTATGAAACTCCAGGTAGCTATGCTGACATATGTTACACATCCACTGCCCTACTTCTCCTGGCATAGCTGGTAATATCCCATATCATCACAAAGCTGTTAAATAATTTATGATCTTTTCATTTATTTTGGAAAATGTCAGTGGGGCAAAGCAAATGGAATTGCACAAGTCCAAAGCTAAATTACCAACAATTCTCATGTCTGAAAAGGAAACTACATCTAAACTTGCTAAAACTTCTAAACAGCAAGAAGAAAGGAGATCATCTACTAAATCCAAAACCAGACTAGCTTTTTGCTACTGAGGATTTGAAAGAATCACTTCAAGCTCTACAATCGGCCATCAAATAACTTTCAGAACAAGTAAAAGCTCTAGGTCTTACAATAAACCAAATAGCCACCATATTAGAAATAACAGAAGCAAAAATAATAGAAAACAAAGTTGAAATTGAAAATCTTTAAAAAATTAGCCAGTCTAATAACTGAGCCATACAAGATATCCTAAACAAGCTATTGGGCCCAGAAGGAAGGATTAGAAAAAAAAAACACAGGGACTGTCTAAGAAATATGAGCAAATTAATTTGTTAAAAACCCTGCAACAAATATTTGGAGCTTTTTTAGACAACCAAATAGTAGCTAATCAAATAATTGCTGAAAGAACTCATTGTGCTGCATGAACAGCTTCATATCAGAAAGACAACAACAAATTTATGTAAAATTGCTGAACTATCAGGACGTACATAAGATTTTAGCTGAAGCTAAACATATGTATTAAATTGAAATAACAATAAAATAATATCTGCTCAAGATTTACTGCTTCAAATCAGACAAACCATCAGAAAGTGGTGCCCTTCTGCTCATACCTAAAATCCAAGAAAATAACATTTCAAATGAAGTATCCAGTGACGTTGATTTTCCATCACAATGGTGATAAATACACTATTAGCTCATTCAAAGAAGCTAAGAAGATGTTTAATCACATCTTTAATTATTCCCTGACTTGAAGAATTAAACATAAAAATGAAAAGTTCAAACATCCATTTTATACTCTAGCAGGTAAATGCCATCTTGTTTTGTCTGGTAACTTCCTTTCTGGTGGGGAGAAATTCTTACATGGGCTTAAGGGGGCCTTTATTGAATGCATAGTCTGTGGCCTGCTACAGTTTGCACTTGAGAGTTTTTGGAACTTAAATGCTCTGTCTTTTCACACGGTAACAGTGTGACTTTATGAATCCAAGACTGCTTTTATGCTCTATCTTATACATTGGATAAAAAATGTTTAGCTGGAGTACAGAAAGTTGATTTTGTAGGTGTGTTGATTTATACTTGATCAATACATAAGAAAAAAATATATTTTCATTTTGTTGGATGGTCGTTGTTTTTATTCTTTGTTAAAGGCTCTGAATTCTTCTTATTCCTATGTGTTGTGTTGGTTAGGTGGTTTCTTCGTGGATTGATCCTTGCTGGCCATTCAGTTGTGAATCTAATTTGATGGTGCATCTGCTATTTTAAGGGAATTATGATGCACTTGGAATGCCAAATGATTCAAATAAATATACTAGTAACTGTCATCATCTTACTTATGCCTAATTATAAGAAATAAAACTTTAAATGGATTAACTAGTGACTCAATTTTCCAACACAAAGGTGCTGATCATATTGTTTACTCAGTCAGAAAAGCTAGAGTGGCCTTTATTGATGCCTTTGGGTCTTCTTCAACTAGTGCTATTGGACTGGCGATGTCTGGTGGAGTATTTCCTGAATGATCTGATTGGGCAAGCCTGTTGTGTTCAGTGCTTTGCAATCTCTATTGAAGTAACATTTGAATGAGTCTTTGGATGATTTTTGGTTGAATTTTGTGGGTGTGCAGCCTGGAGTTTAATCTGGTTCAATGTTGTTGGTCATCAGAGACCACATGGCCTGCATTCGTTGTGGCAGAAGTGCATATTCATTTCTACTTCCCTTTGAATTGACTTTGATGCCAATTTGTTCAAAATAAGATTAAACCATGGTCTGGAACTTTAAACTGGTCTTGGCCCTCCTTGTCATTCATGCAGAGATGGATTTGATCACAAATCTGTGAACACCACCTCCGAGGGACTTAAAAAAAAAAAAACTCTGTTGTTTTTCTTGTAGTTGAAGGAGGTTAATATGTCCACTTCCATTTGAGTGGAACTTAATGTCATATTGCTCGACTACTGATTAGTCTGATGAAAGGAGATCTGATCAGGTCTTGTTTATCCCTTACTGAAAATACAGCTGTGGTCTTATCATGTTTCTGTGAATACCATTGATGGATTTACTATGTATTTTGTTTAAAACTCTATTGTATTCATACAAAATACTGATTCTATGCATGTACAACTTGTTATACAACCTGGTCTGAGATTGAGATGCATTGATTCGGTTATGTAATGCTCTATCTTGTTGTGAGAATAGTTTTATACATGGTTTATGTGTTGTTCAGTTTTGGAGTCATTTTGTCCTTATAAAAATCATTACTAGGCTTGATAGTAGCCAAAAGGTTGTTCTTGCTCAAGCATCTGGATGAGATGTAATTATCAAACCCTCATGATGGGTTTTATTATAAGCTTGGCAAAATCTATACTTTGTTTATACAAATTAGAATTATATGTGAATGTTGACTTTTCTGATTGATCTTGAAATTTTGCAGCTGTTGCAATGATGTCAAACATATTAATATTATAATAATAATAATAATGTTAGAAGGCTATTTGATAAGGGCACTTACTATTATATCTTACCATTTTATGCCTTTTATAAGAATTCTAATATGGTAGCTGTGTGATGGAGTAGTTAGTGTTTTAGGACAGTTTGTTCTTGCTCCCAAATGGAGAAATGTTTTCTTAATGTTTCTATTGTTTCTACAAATAATAGCAAGATGTATATAACAAAAGCTTATTCTGTGCTATAATGTATTCAGCACTCCTTGCTTAGCCTAGCCAGATTCTCTTCCTTGTGTTTGTTAGCAGTGGTTAGGCACGGGTTTGTGACAGGAAGAGTTAAATGCCACCTGCCTATATTGATAAATTCTTCCTTTTCCTTCAAGATTGCTTTGTTGCTATATGTCAATTTAATCTTAATTACATTTCAAACTAAATATTATGAATACTCTATATGTGGGTAATAGAATGCTGGAGTGTTAAAGGTCTTCAATTTATTTTTGCACTTATTTTATAAATCTAATGCTGAAGTTATATTTGTACAAGAGACACACATGATGCCAAGTTAATGGCCCCTAGTCACTAAGAAAAAAATGAATTAATACTGTTATAGTGTCAGGTTACAAAACAAATAGTTCCGATGTTGCAATTATAATTAAAAATCTTTTAAAGACTTGATAATTCATTACAACTCTGACTTTAATGGAAGATGGAGTTACTTAATTGTTAAAAGCAAGTTTTTGGAGAAACCTGTATTATTATTAAACATTTAAGCTCTCTGTAGTGGGCAACAAACCTTTATCAAGTCACTATATAGTATATTTAACCTTTTCCTCAACCATTACTTTATTGTAGGGGCGACTGGAATACAGTAGCAGAACCAAATGTTGATAGAACAAATAAGAATAAAACATATGAAGGTTATGCAGCAAAGGCCAGTGTTGAACTAAAATCAGACTTTCATCTATTTGATCCCTTTAATCTTCAAAGGAATAATAATCTAACTCAAAAATACACATATTATTCTTTAGGTCACAAATCTTGGTCTAGAATCAAGTTTTGATGTCTGACGTGTTTTTAAAATATTGATTATATTTTCCAAATTGATCCCAGATTCAATGGATCACAGGCTTAAAAGTTATTACAAGAAGAATCCGACTGGTGGCAAATTCAAAAAAAAAAAAAAAAAAAAAAAAAGCAAAATAAATAAGATCATCATTTTCCAAAAGTCAGCTTGGCTGATGGCATGCTTGTTGCATTTATTTGATTGGGATTCTATAGTACTTTCTATGTGTGTGTTTTATTGCTATTTAATATTTACTCATATTATGCAGTGTTTTACTTTTGTGCACTGAAGTTGTAAGCATGACCGTTTTTCTGTTGTCATGGTGATTGCAGATCTTTGCTGCATGCTTGCTTTATTCACTTCCTGCTCCTTTTTGCACTGCTTTACTTCCCATTTATGGGGTTTATGCTTCACTTTGAATGAAAGTGCATTTTTTCCATACACCACCCTTTTATTGGGTCCTGCCTCAGGGTGTTCACCACATCCACCCAGTCACCTATCCCTGGATCAAAAATTGATGCTTACTAGAAGTCACCTATTTACTCCTTTTCTGGGTGAGCTCCTTGACCCTTCCAGGGTATATGATTCAATAGTTACTCACAACAGTGCTGAGCAGTGAGGGATATGAGATGAGAGTAGAGATTATGGATGGTCTAGTGCAGTGACATCAGTATGTCCTGTCAGGTTCCTGTTTTTCAAGAGAGGTCTGGGATGAAGTATGCTTCACAAACCCTATACTCATGATAAAAAAATTTTGCTGTGAGCCATTTCATCCTATTTGCCCAGTCTGTCCTAACTGCAACCTGATTTCATTGTTATAAAAAGTTAAAAAAGTCAACAGATTAGATAGCTAACCTTTTTACCTTTTTGGATATATTTTACTGTTCCAGTCAAGTGATGTTCTTACAGTTGAGTTCATAGTAGTTTTACTGCTGTAATGTATGTTTTGTGTGTATCACAATCCAGATTTCAGTTTTCTTTTATTTCTATTTTAATAAAGATTTAGTAATGTATTTCATTTAGGAGTACTTTTGATGTTTTTTTTGTCATTGTTATACTTGTAGGATTGCATTTCTTGGTTGTTTCTGTCTGCTAAGCATTTTTTCCATGAGGGAGGTGTCTTTCTGTTAAGGTTCTATGATGATGTTTCAAATCATACTAAATTTTGTCTTTGAAAGAAGGACCTTGTTTCTTAAACACTTTATGCAGTTTGTATTGTCTGCTTTATTTTATTTTATTTGAACATTTGTCTGGTTTAGAAATTTAATCTAGCATTTTTTTTAAATATATTTAGCATTTAGTGCATTATAAAATGAAAACATGCTTTTTGAACTGCAGCTAGTAATTTTCAATCTATTATATACCTCTCATTTGGTTAAACTTAATTCACATCCTAACATCACATTCTCTTATGTTTAGAAATCTGTTTTCTGTGCTGTTCTCTGGTAGACTCTTCTGTGAATTTCCTAACTTTGTATTACATTGTTTGCTACGAAAAATATTATTTTCATATAAAAAGTATAACTCCTTTCATATCATATAACCACATAGAGCTTTCTCATTTTTCTAAAGTTTTCTCTGTGTCTTAAGTTCATAACTGCAGATATGTGTGTTACCTTTTAAACATGCTTCATAAACTGTACAGTGTGCTTGTTTTCTCATAAGTGTTGTTATTTTTGCTTCAATGCACTTCTTCCATGTAATATCTCAAATTTATTTTAGCTCTCACAACCAGAGACCTAGCTCATTGTTTTTCTTCATTCTTAGTAAGATACTTCACAAGAATGGTTACTACACACAATGAATCAGGCCTTAAGCTACTCTGCACCCCCTTTTCTGTCTCTTTATCTACTTATAGGTAGCTATCTCTCTTTGCTTTTGTCTTTGTGTCTGTCTGGATAAGGATGGTCAGAACAGCATACTGAAATTATGAGGCATGAGCCAACCTCATATTTATATGGACCATGCTGACAATAATTGAATTTTATGGGATTTATGAATATCTGTTGCATTGTACAAATTGGCGTGTGCAGCATGCATATATTTAACTCAGAAGTATTTTTATATGAATGTCGTTGTCACTCACAATATCAATTCAATCAGCACTGCACACTTCAAAGATCAATAAGCAACCTACACTGATCTGGGCTGTATAGGAAGTGTAAGGCATGGTATATTGGTTGATAAGCCTTGTGCCTGTGGTTCATAGTATCTATATTCTGTTCTTAAATGAGACTGTTAGAAAGTGCTGGATTATCTAGAAATATAATATGGTGTCCTAGTCTTAGCCAAAGAACAGCTTCTTTAATAAACCTTACCCAGGGCAAATCATTGCTAGTTCACTGCTCTACAGGATGAGGATCAGCCAAATCTTCCAACACTCATCTGCCCCATCTCCCACCCTCATACATTTAAACATCCTGGTATAGTCTGCATTACACTGACTTACAATGGTATGGTACCTTGGCAATGCTGCAGCCTGTATAGCAGAATACAATTGCTTACAATATAAACAGCATAGTGAAGATCTGCTCTGGTAAACCACAGTATAATGTAGCACATCTGAGTTATTCAAAACTGATTTGGTCAGCAGAACTATGGGAAATATAAGGGAGGTGGGGCAGGTGCTATCTCAGCAACCAGCACTTCTGTTTTATTAAATTTAATAATGAGGGATCCTGTATACCATGGCCATTACCTCTAAGACAGAGTGTTCCTGGGCAATGAGCAGTATGAGTTTATCTCAAAAGAAGTACAGGAGGAAAGATTTTTAATCAACAACTGCAGGGGAGTTTAGTCATTTTTGGGAAGGGTGTGTCCATACATAAGAGGCTGTGAGGTGATATGGGAACAACACAAGATAAGGAACCCATTATTTGCACATTACTGTTTAGTAGAAAAAAAAGGTACCACGTCCTAGATGAAACGTTTAACTCTTTCTCACTTTGTGCATTGTATAATATGCTTTCAGCCCTCTACAGTGTGCTTGTAATCAGCAGTGATTAGGCCATTGTCATCATGCATTTTATTTAAATTAAAATGATCTATAAGTGGCTGCAGCACTCCTGCTTCCAAATTAGGATTTATACCAGCAAAATATTCAGAAATAATGGTGGGCAAGGCATGAAGATAGACTCAAGGCAATGTCTTTCTGTCTTTCTAGACCTATATCGACATGCTTAAAGCTTTCACCGAATGTCAAGTGGGAGGGATACAAAGTGGATTTAAACAAAAATAAAGAAATATATAGCAATACTTCCTCATTTAAATGTAAAGTCTATGTCACTGTCTAAAACATTATCATTTGAATAGCAGAGGTAGCTATTTATGTACAATGCCTTATATTCGTTTACCATATTAAGTCTGCATTTTGTGCTATATAGTGCACTTTGGGGGGGGGGGGGGGTCAGATAGTTCTGACTATTATTCTGTCATGATTTATCACCTTACAGTATTGACAACATTCACCCATAACAAGACTTGTGCATGGTATAGCACTCAGTGCTTTAAACCACTAATGTGAGCAACTGGCTTCTGCTTTGTATAGTTACTATAAGTGAGCATGGTTCTGGTCTTGTGAAACAAAGAAATGCCATCTCCATCACACAGGCAGATGAAACCCTGATGACTCGGGTTCCAATATCAACCTTTAGGTAGAAGGACCTAGGTAAGTTAGGGTGCGGATGAGTGGATAATGCTAGCTTGCCCAACAAGGAGTGGTAGTATGCTGTCCAGTTTTCTGCATGACTGGCTTATTGATAGAAAACAGAGTACAGTGCAATGTGCCAATGACATCTGCATTCATAAAGCTGTAAATTGTACAGCAGCAAAATTCTAGGCAAAAGGCACACAGGATTTGGAATGTCACCTTTATTGTGGCAGTTTCTTGACTGTCATGGATGCCATAAGGAGGGGACAGGTTAGAACACAGCAGTTGTCACTCTCTCCTTCGTTTGGCTTTTCCTGTTAGGGGTCGCCACAGCAGATCACCTGTCCCCTCTTGATTTGCAGTGGAGTTTTATGGTGTCGAGTTGCCAGCCCAGCGCCCAACCTTCCACAGAAGGCACACACATACATGCACTCACACCTAGGGCCAATTTAGAGTCTCCAGTCCACCTATAGCATGTCTTTAGGATGTGGGAGGAAACTGGGGCACCCGGAGGAAACCTATGCGACCACAGAGAGGACATGCAGACTCCACACAGAAGGCACCCCAGCCGAGGATCGAACTGGAGAACCTCTTGCTGTGAGGCAGCAACACTAACTGCTGCACCACCATGGCCGCCCGAGCTGTCACTCTCTCTACAGAAGAAAATTAAGCATTTACATACTTTGGACCATTGGGTCCTTATCTGGCTTGGAGACAATTAGGGTTCCTTCTTTAGTGCAGACTATCCTGGATGGGGGAGGGTTGAAATCATGTCTTCAGGCCAATGGAATGAGGACTGTCTTAGCACAGGTAGAGACCAAGAGCAGAAGGTGTAAAACAATAAGGAATGAACTCCCTTTACTGCTGTCCTGATGATGTCCCCTCCAGCTGTTGCCGTCACTCATACGAATGCACAAGACCAAGAGCTATAAGGGGAGGGCTTCATGATTGGCAGTTGTGTGGGGGCATGAACAAAAATGAATGATATCCATATGTAATGCACAGTGGCGGCTGGTGACTTCAAATTAAAGGGGGGCTGCAGGGGATAGCTGAATGGGTGGGGTCAATAGGAAGAGGTGTGGCCAACTAGAAAACCACAAAAACTAACTTTAATTAAATATGCTGCCTTGGGTGCCAAACCCTCATTATGAGAGTCCAATCAAGACAAATGAAGTGTAAAAGAATAAAAATATTTAAATGCATTGGCTGCATGACAGCTTACTTAATATCTAGATGGTAGCAAAAATGTTGTGAGGGATGAAAAAATGAATTACTTTTTAAATACATTACGGGAATGCCAGTCAAAATCAAGTATAAGAAAAACAAGGAGCACTCAATTCAAACTACGTCTCCTTGCACTGCAGTTCTAATTATAATTTATATTCAGCTTTATTAAAGCACCTTGCACTGCAGTTCTAATTATAATTTATATTCAGCTTTATTAAAGCACCTTGCACTGCAGTTCTAATTATAATTTATATTCAGCTTTATTAAAGCACAAAGTAACATGCTGAAAGTAGCAATCTCTGTGATGCCCCCACTTGTAAAAATGTTTCTTATCCAAAACAGACCTGCTGCCTGACAACTATCTACTTGTTTCATGGGGAAAACATGATCAAAGTAAAAATGAAAAGCAAACAAGAAACAAGCTCAAGATACATTGCTTAAATTATTACTGTACAGGTTATGGACCACACATGAATGGCATTCTGTTTAGATTACTGGTAAAGCCCTCAGAGATCACTAGAAGTCTCCAACAAGTGTAATGAGCTTCTTAAAATAATGTAATCCTGTCCTTTACTACAAATACTGTCATATGCATTTCAATATCCAATGTTTATACATTATCTAATTAAGTATTCTCTGCATGGCAACAACAGAAAGGCTTCAATGTTGGCAATTCTTTAACAGTATGCTTATTAAAGCTTACTTGCATGTTATGATCTCAGACAAGCTTACTTGATGGTCATTAAAGCATTGCTACTTAAACACAGAGCAACAGGCACTTTGAGTAATAAGCATAAATCAACAGTACAAATATATGACAGAAACAAGACCATTCTGCAAAATCGAACAGATGAAAAGCCACTGTAGTACTTGTGTCTACCTTGTTGCACATTTACACTGCATAACTGATCCTTGCTTTGCTTGGACACATCTAGACTCACTACATGCAACAAGTATGTCACAATTTGAAATGTCTCTGGCTGACGGTGATTGGTCCTAACACATTTGTCATACCTCTCACCCTCAGGGCAAGAAATCTGGGCAAAGCCATACATAGAAGTGGGACAAAGGCCCAAAAATAAGGACAATTTTTAAATATTGTTCGTATAAACTTAGAAAAATAATAGAATAGGTCTTGCATTAGTATGAATTTTTTGAAGGATATGAAATCTGAAACTCAAATGCCTGTCATTATTTTCTAACTTCAGTCTTTAATGATTTACCACTAATTTGCCAAAAAAAAAAACACAATTTTATGAAAAATGAACCAAAAATGTGATGCAACAATATAAAATAGCCACACAATACAGCTGGGAACCTGCAAAGAAGGGACACTTTAATATTAGTACAATAGTAATGCTAACTTGAGCAGCTGACAAAATAAAAGAGTCTACATGCATTTCTGAAATAAAAGTAATGTATAACTCTGATTATTACAGTTATTTCTTAATTGTAAACCCTCCATGTTTTCTTCACAAATTGCTATTTTGCAGAGGGATTATTAGGGGAAGAGCAATATTTTGAGCCAAATTCAGGGACAGTTGAGAGGTTTGGCTATGCCTAATTCTATAAAGCAATTTGCATGTACCTCTCAACCTGTTAATGTAATAAATCTGGACAAGGCCAAATATATTGGGGGCACATATAAACAGTACTAAAAATTGCTCTTGTATAAACTGGGACAGTTGATAGAACAGGTCTTACTTTAGCATGCATTTTTCTGTAGGTTATGAAGTCTGAAACTAGTGTGTCATTATTTAGTGACTTAATTCCTAAATGATTTGCCAGAAAACAACAAATTTTATGAGGAACAAACCAAAAATAAGAAGCAAAAAAACCTATTCATTCTTTGAAAATCTGGACAGTTGGGAGGTATAGTTCAGCTGGGGCTGTCTAAGTTTGCCGCCCTTCCCCCTCACAAAACCATGGTCGAATGGAGCCTCCCCCTGCAGCCATTCCAATGATTCATTACTTTGCTATGTCACTCCATTTACCATAAACACTAATGTGCATACTGATTTACTTCTATGATGATTTGAACTTCATTTGAAAGTTTTATTTTGCATTTTACAGCACAAAACACTAAGACATCTGCTAAACAAACATGGCATTAAAACTTCTCTGCCCTTGAAACTCTCATTGAAACAACATTAAAACCCACATTCAAAGAAAATACATTTTACCTGTGACAGATAAAAATTAATTTTGGGCTGTTTTCAAATCATAGGTGCATATGAAACATACATGTGCTCTTTGATACACCTTCCTATTGCTTTGAACATTTTTCCAGTAAACAATGAAACAAAACTGCCCAATTCAGAACATTTCCATTATAAAAGTCTACTCAAACTTCTACAGTCCACTATTATCAGTAAATATGCACAATTCTACAGTCCACCATTATCAGTATATATGCACAATCTCTGAAGTAGTAAAAAAGTAATCTAAATAATTCCACGTTAAATAAATCTGTAATGAAGAGGTTGCTGCTAGCAGTCACCTTTATATTTCATGGTTTCATCGAACAATAAAGTGTCTGATACCCCTGAGGAATAAATTGCCTAAATTACATTAAAAATAAGCTAGTAATATTGCAATAGGAAATGGATAACAAACTGATAACAGACTCATAATTAGCATCTTAACTTTCAGTATGGCAGCATTCACCCTTTATGGGAGTAGAACCAACAACCTTCTGCATCAAAAGCAGGTACACAGCCTGTTGTGCTATTAGCACTAAACTTCTCTTCCCCTGCAGCTCTCAGCTCCTTGTAAAATCTACTCAATACTCAACTGCATCTCAACAAGTCTGGAAAAAGCCAAATTTATTGGGGTGGGTCAAACATTGCTTGTATAATCTTGGAAAGCTGCTAGAACAAAATGCTGTGTTACCACCATACATTTTACTGCCAAGTCCCTGTGCAAAAAAGAGTCAGAACAACATGCCACTATGCCAAATCACCTGCTTTGCGAAAGAAAAATGCTGTGTTACAACCGTACATTTTACAGATAAGGTCCCTGTGCAAAACAGTTAAGAGCAACATACCACTACACCAAATCAGCTGTTTTGTGAACGAGGGAAAGACTGAAACTTAAATGGCTATCATTTAATGAATTCAATTCTCATCATAGCTGTCAACTTCTTAACACAAAACACCTGGACAAACCCAGTAATGAGGGAATACAGCCCTCAAACATATTAAGTGAATTCAGTTCTTGCCATAGCTGTCAACCTTAGCACAAAAAACCTGGACAAAGCCGCTAACAGGGTATTACAGTCCCAAAAATAAGGAAAATTTTCAAATAGTCATCTTATAAAATTAAAAAATTGCTATAATAAAAGGTTGTGTTACTATATATAATTGCTAGAATAAAAAGTTGTTTTACCATGTATTTTCTGAAGACTATGAAGTCTGAAATTCAAATGCCTGTAAATTTTACTTCTGATGGAACAAAAACAATTTTCAGCAGAGGCCCAGGGAGAAATACTGTAGACACATCTTTGTAAAATGGCAGGATACCAGAGCAAATCCACACAAACACAGAGATAAGATGCAGACTCCACAAAGAAGGCACCCCAGCCAAGAATCAAACCACAAATCCTGTAGCTATGAGGCAACAATACTGCCACTGCACCATCAAATATGTAAGAAATTAAACATTCAGAAACCTGAAGTCTGAAATTCAAATGCCTGTCAATTTTATTTAACATTTGTTAATCAGGACAGTCTGACTTGGAACAAAAAAACAATTTTCAGCAGAGGCCCAGGAAGAAATAATGCAGACATGTTTTTGTAACATGGGAGGACACAAAAGCAAACCCACACAAACACAGGGAGAAGATAACAGACCAAACAAAGAAGGAACCCCAGCCAAGAATCAAACCTAAGAACCTGCAGCTCTGAGGCAACAATGCTACTACTACACCATCAAATATCAAGCATTGCAACATTTACAAACCACAGATATTATGAGGAACAGATCAGATCAAATATGAGGTAAACATCTGCAATTTTTTTACAAATGGTGGTGGGTAGGGAACTCAAGTCTTTAACACCTGCATACAGGGTACAGGGTTCAAGCCTGAGGTATTCCCTACCACACCACCATGAGCACCTGGGGCATTTTCTCACACACACACACACACACACACACACACACCGTAAAAGGCACCATACTTTCTCACACCATCTATTCAACGTACCATACTTTCTCACACACACCACCATCTATTCAAACAGTAAAATAGCATACATTCATATAGTAAAAAGCACCATACTTTCAAACACACTTACCTGTCCCGGCTGTCCATTCTCCATAATATCCCAAACGCTGCCCGCGCAATAATATAAGACCCGCAAGATTCCTGAGATCCAAACCCCTTCCCGATGAGACTACTGCAGCAATTCCTGACTGCAACACCAGCAGTTCGACCCCGACGCGTTTTCCCAGTGAGTCTGTGCACTTTAAAAGTGCACAGACGTCTCCTCTGTTCCCCTATTGGGACTGCCGGACTGCCTGGAGCATGCGCATAGACTCACAGTAGTCTGGACTACTGCTCATGCGCAAAGTCTGCGAATTTTTAAAAACTTTTTTTTTCTTTTTTTTTTAATTTGTTTTTAATTCTTTTTGTTGAGGGGACTGCAGTCCGGCAGTCCAATAGCATGGGCCGCCCCTGGTAATGCATCACTTTTAGTCAGCATTAACAGAACTGAATATGACACGGTTTCAGTAGGTAGCACTGCAGATGTTCTTCATTTAAGATTCCATATTAAGTCCTTCTTGTTCTACTTTATAGCTTGCACTTAACATTGTAAGGAGGCAAAAATTGGGCTGCTAGTGGTAGTATGAATTTAATTTGGTAGCTAGTCTATCATTCATCAGCCTACATCTTCAGTTCTCAGTTGGTGTTGCATGTTTAAGTCCTGCTTCTGCCCCAGGTAAATTACTTCCTTATTGCTGTAGCTAATTATACTGACTATCTGGATTACCCTGATACCACTGCACTGGTCAGTCAGAAAGTAATTATCCAAGCTTACATTCCATGAGTCTCCTGCTCCACTTTTGTTCTAAAACCTATTTTGTTTGTTACTAACTCAGAGCTCTGAAGTTCAGTTATAGGAATTACAACCCCATATTTCCATAGTTATGGAATCATAGTTTGTGAAATGGCACTGGGCATTGTTTGCTTTTACTAAACTTGCTCACAATTCTGGAGCTGAAGATTTAGGAAGGCTTGATGTTTTATTTGTTGTACTTTCGCTTTACTTTACTTTGTTCAGCATTCATGTTCCTGACAGTTGAACAACAGGGCTGTTGACCTGACTCCTCAAAAGCATACAGTTGTTCAGGATAACGTCTGTGATTATTGTTACATTGATAAACATAATAGATGCAGTGAGTTAATAGTAGATTGATTTTTTTTATGTGACTTGGCATGTGGAAATGTACATTTCTCTGAATTATGGTTTGAACCTGTGATCTAATCCATTTGTTAAATCCTACAAATCACCAACATTTAAATACTCAAATGTTACAATTTTTGTCAGCATTTTTACAGACTTTATCTGCACTTGCATAATAACATTTGCACAGTTTATACAATCCATCATGTTAATACCAATAAACATAAAGCAAATAAGGAAAATACACTCTGAGATAAAGGGAAAGCAAGGTACTTCACTTTTATCTCATTTTACAACTCTGCTTGTACCAGCATATTGCAGATGTGAATTCTTATTCATTCTAATATTACACATTCAAAAACTGGTGAAAATCATTCATACCCACATTACTTTGTTTTGTATTTCATTCTTTTCTTTGAGCTCTCTGCAACTAATTTCATTTATGTTATCTGCTTTTTATGCTCTTGATACAATGCAGCAGAACAGCAATATACAAGCAGTAGGTGGCAAGTAGGCATGTGCTCTCTCAAATCCCATTGATTGTTTACTAACTTCATAATTCTGCCTTCATACTTCACTAATATGTTGGCTATTTCTAAAAAGATATTTTATTTTCAGCTTTTTCGGTTTCAGTCAGTCTAGTAATAAAGGAGTCAAACTGATTCTCTGTTCTGACGCAAACTATTCTGCACTACAAATTACTGTACTAGTACTGCTTTCAGATATCAAGCCAGCATGTTATTCCAATGATCCCTGGTTTTCTGCCAAATGTAGAATCACTTATTCATCATTCAGTATTCAGTGTTGGTGTATACAGCTGCGCTGATGAGCAAAGGGATGATGGTACATACTCATGATTCACTTAACTGATTTGTAATTTAACAACAATAACCATGTGCAGAGCATGAAAATAAGAAGCAGATAAGATTAAATCTATTACTAAAAATGTACCAGGTTTGTTAATGCACAAAATTGGCATGATATCAAAGCTACTAAAATTCTTCCAAATGTACCATATTTAGCTACTTATTAAAAAAATGTAAGTTTACAAAATGACATACAAAGATATACTAAACACACATAGGAAAGCCAAATAAAATAAATATAAACAAGTAAATGTAAACATGGGGCATATTGTCCATTGGCAATACTGCAAAAACAAAAAAAAAACATTTGCGCACTGCATTCAAAATATCCACAAATCCAGAAATCCGCAAACAGAACTTAAAACATATTCACTTTTGCTAGAATGAAACAAAAAATAAAATTAAACAAAATAAATAAAATTTTAACCACATTGAGCCAAA
Source organism: Protopterus annectens (assembly GCF_019279795.1). Lineage (NCBI taxonomy): Eukaryota > Metazoa > Chordata > Ceratodontiformes > Protopteridae > Protopterus > Protopterus annectens. Next base: position 801,391,649 of record NC_056736.1, read on the forward strand.
CAGAAAACAAATTCTCAATATAAACTGTCCTGAATCAAATATTTATGCTAGTTAAAATACATTTAATAAAAAATGTAATTCAACTATAAAAACAACAAAACCCTAATATGATCCTCACTAACTGCATACCAAAAATAGACAAAATAAACTAATTCTCATTAACTACATACATAAAATACATAGAATAAACTACAGACCAGATTCAGAAATGTTTGCTGCATCATGGTAAGTGAACTTGTGCAACAAGTGACTGTGTACAAGAGCTGCAATTCAGAAAGCACAATTACATGATGTGGCCAGATTAAATAATGTGGTTGTTTGTGCCATAAGCTAATGACTGTATACTGAAGTGTTGCGTATGCTAATGAGCCAAATCATAGTGGAGCAATTCAGAAATATTTAAATGGCATGCAGTGATGCTGTGCACACTATGATGTCCTTAAGCTGGGCCAGTAATTAAGGAGCCTGAATCCTCACCACTGATATCGGAGAGGGACATTCACTTGGAATTCAAATGTTTACACTCAGTATTTCCAGATGTAGACCTATCTGCATCAAGCACCATTTCTCTTAAGACCACATAGCAAACAAAATCAGCCCAGGGTCTAGATTTCTTTATATGTGTCTCCCTCCAGGGCCCCAGTAAGGCTCCCCACTACCACAGCTATAGGGTTAAGTCCAGAGTGTCCAAGCCAAGTCCTCCAGCACCCTCTCTGTGAAACCAGTGCTTCGTTTCCCTGCTGCAATTAGCTGACATACACATACTGTTAGATTTGATTTTCACACACACACACACACACACACACACACACACACACACACACACACACACACACACACACACACACGCACACATGCACGCACACACGCACACACACACACTTGGGAAAGGCTGACACAGATTTACCCACTGTGGCCCCTTCTGCCCAGACTATGAGGTAGTTAGCACTGCCACCAGATACTATAAAGCCAGCTACCTAAGGCACTTGCAAGGGAACCTAATTATACCAAGAAAAAATAATATTAATTCAAATGGTAGGGTTTTGACTGATGCAGTTAGTTTTTCAGGAGTAGTCGGAGCTGTCAACAAATATATATAAGTACTCTTAAGTTAAAATATTCTCTAAAAGACCAGCCACACTGAAAAGTTTAAATATATTTAATAATAAGTAATAAAAGAACATGAAAACATGAAATATATATTTACTGTAAACACCAGAGTTTCAATCACAGGAAATATTAAAAGTAGATTTATGCAGAAAAAAACAATACTTAACTATTCTCACTATATTTTCCTGACTGATCTACAGAATCACTGTTCATTCTTACTTAATAGAGCAAGGCAATATGAAGTAGGTGAGGGATCCGTCTGTGTCAAGTTCCAAGAAACCAACTTCCCTTAGACTTCTGTCTCACCTAATATTAAAACATTATTTCTGTTCAGAACGACATCACATACATCTGGTCATCTGACTTCTGGTTCCCATGCAACCCCCATTGCTAGAAACTGACAGGATTTAGCACCTACATATCAATAATACACACACAAGGGCATTGCTCAGATCTGGCGCAGCTTCCGGAAAGTCATAAAACAATTGCAAATTTCTACTCCTCCTGCAGAGACTAGCAAACCATGCTTCTTACAGACATTGTATCTCTGACTTCATTCAAAACCATGAGATAACATCTTTACGGCCTAGGATCAATAATTTAATTTATCACTATTTTCCAAAATTAGCTGGAGCTGAGCTTAACTTCTTCTCTTCCAGTATCATCTGTTAACATGTATATGTTTAATTCAGTCACAATACAGTCAGGACCTGCTATTGGTACATTTTTAACACAAGCAGCTGTACAAATCTATTTCAACACAAGCATCTGTATAAATCAGTTTGATATTCAAATAACATATAATTCTTTGCTAAAGTCCAGCTAGCTGTGCTGGTATATGCTACACATCCATTGCCCAGCTTCTCTTGGCATAGCTTGAAATATCTAATGTCATCGCACACACCTTAGATTTGAACTTGACCACATGCCCATGCTCATGGAGAGTATATTGTACAGACATGCCCATGCTCATGGAGAGTATATTGTACAGACATGCTTGAGGTTGCTGAAGCCATTATAAAGGTGTACCTGCAAGAGGCTATCATTGCATTCCTTAGGTGGAGGGTCATCTTATCATGCTTACTGTGTCATGCTCTCATTGACTTCAGCATAGTAGATCAATACTGTATGGACAGGGACACTATACAGGAAATCATTGATATGTGTAGATTTTAACTGCAGCCCCATGGGACTCATGGGGTACCTCTCCCTGTGGATACAATGATATGTGCCTTTATGTATATTATCTACAGGGACCTTTCAGCAAACTACTAGTGAGAAAGTGAGGGTATCTCAGGTATAAGCTATAAGAAAACTCCATCAGTTCCTTGATGAGATACTTTTACATGTGGGAAGAATATATGTGTTTTTTACATACTCAAGAGGAGAGAGTAAATGTCATGTGGCAGGTCAGTGACATAGGCCGTTTTCCTAAGGTCCAAAGACTGTGCCCACATTGAAATAAAGACCCCACCTGTTGAACTGGAAAAGGCACATGAACTGTAAAGGGTATCACTCCATAACCTGCCAGGTGGTCTGTAACACACAGGGTATAATCTACAATGTATGTGCAGGCCACACGGGTAGTTTTCATGACTCCTATATATGGCACTCAAAATAACCTTTATCAGCAATTTATTAAACATGATTTCCAACAGGGACATCTTGTGGAAGAGGCTAGATATGGGCTACAACTCTGTTCCATAACACCCATTGCAAATCCATGTTATCAAAAGAACCCAGGGTATAACTGTACACTATCACAAACAGAAATATTACAGAGCATGAGTTTTGGCTGATGAAGTCACACTTTCATTATCTAGATACATCTGATGATGCCCTGTAGTAAACACCAGCACGTGCACAAAAATTAACTGAATTAATAATGTTACATAATTTGATAGATAGGAAGGAGTTACAACAGGGTGGCCTCCTGCAGGAACCACAGTTCCCAGCATCACAGGCACCACTAGCTGAGATTCATAAAGATTCAGAAGAGGGGCGATCTCACCAAATGGAGTCAGGCACGGTATGCCATGGCACTAGAAAAGAGGCAATGGATTAGAAATAGATTGACAGCATAACTATACAAGATACATACAGAAAAATGATGTGTACAAAAAAACAAGCTGGGGTTATCATCATTTACACAGGTGGACAAGGCAGTGCAGGAGTGCATGTTGTTCACAGATAACTGCATAAGTGTGAGAGCTGAGGTGTAGCAAAATAAAAAGAGCATTTATGGATAGTGTGAGACCTTTGGGAGGGCTAATGTGCCAAATGGCCAGGGCTTATGTATGCATCTGTGGTATACATAGACGCATACCAGGGCTTGCATGACAGAGGATTCAGCTTCCTTTGTGTATCCCCAACCGTGAGAGCTTGCTCTGCCAGGAGTTGCACTGGCAATACCATGATGTTGGCTCAATGTCAGCATACTGTGTAACCTAGAGTGACTTCAGCTAGCAAGACAACAACCATGACTGGACATCCAGACTCTCCTAATGTAGACATTACCACAGTCAATGTTGCTGTGGAATTGATAGCAATGTGGAAGAGGGGTCTCACTCATCCACAGCCATGTAGGCTACCATCTGTGAATGTAGAAGATGACTGTCCAAGAAGATGACCCCACTCACTACTGACAGATGGCCAAAACAGGACACTGAATAACCTATTGGGATGCATGATTCAGTTTTTACAAAGAATAACATATACGGGACATGCACTGTTGTAGGTCAGTGTAGACAGCCTGGATCACACTCACTGTTTTCTGCCATCACTCTGGTAGAACTAGCCAGTACCTCCACAATGGCCCTGCACATAGACTGGGTGGCAACAACTGACACATGAACATCTGGAGGAGACCAGTAACCGTGCTTATGGTGAGCACCATTACCAGGCACCCTGTGTGCACCATCCAGACCACAAGTGCTAGAAGCAAATGTAGACATCTCTGGTGTGGGGACCACCATGCTTCCCTGATCTAGATTGTCCTCATTAACCAGTCAACTGTTAGATAGTTGTGTTCCCTGGGTATCTCAGGCATAGAGACTGCATCCATACTCTGAATAGGGGATGCTGAGGTTACATTCCTTGTGTCCAATGCACTCTCTGCATCACCTGACTATGCTAGCACATCCTCACCATCATTATCTGAGGCAACAGACCCTCTAACATCCGACAGTGGCAGTTCCATAATGCTGGTGTTGGAAAAACTTTCATCTGTGAATACACCAACTCTAAAGATATACACAGTATAAGTGGAACCGAGCACTATAACTATACATACAACTAATAGCTTTACAACTATAAAACTAAGACAACAATATCCCTGGTACATACCTCATGCCGATAGAGATGAAACTTGGGTCCTCGACGTACCTGTCTACCATAAGTCAGACAGTTTTAAGGAACTTTACACTGGCTACATGTTAAGGATGATTTGTCATTACTGATGATATGAAGTAGGACTCTATATTTGGGGATCTGCTGTTGAAACTCATTGGAACCTGTCCAGTTCAGCTACAACATCAGACAAGTCTTTGTGGGAGGCTTTGGAGGTGGCACTGCTGTTCAGTGAGTCCAGGATCTTCATAATCTCTGTAATACATGGCTTGCTGAATGGCCCACACCCCAATGCCCTCCTTTCTCCTGCCACAGCCACTGTTTGGTGGGTGTCAGCACTGACCGTAGTTGTGGTTATGACCACTCACAGCATTTACTTCTCTGACCATATCAGGCCAAGTAAGGTCACTGAAGGGATGGTAACCTACAAGGCAAGAAAGAGCCATCAGCTAATGAGATAAAGGGCCTGTAGTATCACCTCATATAGAAGAGAGTGGGACTGCATATCCTGCTTTTTTAAAGGCTTGTTTTTATAAGCATCCGTCTGTTGATATGACAAACAGAGGAATTAATAACATTGCATTCACATGGCCATAAAAAGAAATCTGTACCATGCTTCTATCCTCCTAGGCCAGATACAGTGCTCAATTTGTACCTTACAGTTATATATGTGTACCCACAGTGTTTAAGGAAATGTCAGACATAGCATATGTACTGATCTCATATTCCAATAAAATCGCATAAGTGAAAGTAAACAACACTCTTTCCCATTACAATACCAGTTTAAGTAAGATCATGGCTAATTACATATGTGCATGGCAGAAATATAGTAATAAAGATTATGCAGAAAATGAGGATAGGGTATGTCCACCCCCGATGTTGACAGCTTTTCAGTGTATTACTTGCAGTACACTTGCAGTGTACCTCCTAAGACAGCAATGTCCAACACATCTTAAATTATCTGACAATGTGTCATCCATCATAGGCATTATGTTGTAGGAATGGTCAAAGGTAATATTTTAGAACTGAATTAATTACCTTATATAAGGAGATATCTAACTCAGAAGGAAAGCTTTCAACAAAATCAGCTCACAGGATTCAGTCTCCTTTCAAAGTGTTTTTCCTGTAGTTTAATGAAGCTCTGAACATCATTTTATGCTTATATTGTATAGATTCATTCCTCTGAGTGCAAGTGTTATTCCAATTACAGCTCATTTCAATATTGCTTCTGAATTGCTCAGTTTGCTTGATGAACAAACCTAATTCATGTTGTTAAAAGGTCTGCAGAATGCTGTACATACTCCTCAGACGTTGCTGTCAGTTCTGCTCACACTGTGTATAACAGATTAAGACTGAGAGAACTATCATGCCATGATTACGTGGAGTCACTCTAAAGCATGTATTGTCAGCAGTATACAGAGGAACAGAGAACTGACATGTTCCACAACTTAATGTGCCATTGTAACTATAAAATATATTATCTACATTTTCTCATCCATTGTGCAGATTAGTTGCCTGTCAAAGGATAGGATATGCAAGAACTGATTTGGGTACCAGTTTTCTACATTTTTCCCAAGAGCTTGGAAAGTGGGACAGTTATGGCTTAAAAAAACTGTGGATGGCGTTCCTTTAGAGCACAGAGGTGATGCAAGGAGGAATCCAAGATTATTTTCTGGATACCCTCCATAAGCCATACAGGTGGAGGCTCCTGCAGGAGAGCTATGCCAGATCACATTATAAGGCTGATGCCTGGAATAGTTTGACCAAGGCTAGCACCCATGCTACTGGCATCCTATGCATGGAGAACAGTGCTGCCACCACTATATTGATATGCTTTATGTTCAACCATCAAATGAAGCTTTCATCAAATGGCTAAACATCTAACCCTATTCACAGAATGTTCATTCATCGAACTTCATTTCAGTGAATGTGTGAGATGGGAAAAGTAATTACTTGGATAACACTTCTTCATGTCACACACTGCAGTATTTCAAACCCACCCAGGTGGCGGGCTTAGCCCTCCACACACCCCAACTTGGGGGGCTTTGCCAACCACACTCCCCCAACTATATATACTAAGCTCTGAGATCACACTACAGATGGGAAAAGGGCTTTGCAATACTGTGGTGTGTGAGACAGAGTAGTTTCTTTCCCCATGTTACATGTTTGCTGAAATGAATGTTGCCTGAATGAACGTTCACTGGATAGTGTTTGATGTTTAGCTGTTTGATGAAAGTTTTATTCAACGATTAAACATAGACCCCATTGACATGAGATGACACAACTACTTCCATACTATAAGTCTTATCACATTAGGATGCATGATTCAGTTTTTCAAAATAGTAACAAATATGGGACATGCACTCTTCAGTGTCCGAATGGAGAGATGATATGGGTCTGAATGGAGAGGTGATAAATCAGCAAGCAAAGCAGTGTAGTATTGCTGAAAATGAATTCATGCTCAAGTCTTGGTGAGTACCTTTACTTTTCACAAAATCTCAAGAAGACAACACTGATACATAGACTGTATTTTATATATAGTATGTATCACGGACAGTTGTAGGTTAAAAAATAAAAAAGATAGCTGAGTGCACAAGTCCCAGGATAAAAAAGTGCCCAATTCTTGTAGGCACACTGGTGCCAGGAGTGAAAAAAATGGCAGTGTAGAATCCTCAAGACACGGAAACAGACCTACAATGGGGCAGGTCAGGCTCAGGGGGAGGATGGCCTCCCTGTTGTAGAAGGAAGTAGTAGTTCACAAAAATCACAAATAATAATAGGCTAGAAAAGAACCATAAAGATGATAGAATGGACTACTGAGGATAAGAAAGAACATTTCCAGACAGACAATACAAAAAAGATTAAGACAGAAATCAGAGAAAAGAAAAACCCTTGTACAAAAAAAAAACGCCAGAAGCTTCAAATAAAAATGTGTGCTCATTAGTACAACAGATTTATGAAAAACATTGTATAGATCAAGAAACCTTGGACTGTTTGGTAAAGGAAGCAACTGCAGAAGTGTGAAAATATAAAGAACAAAATCTAGAGATTTTTGAATGGAATAAAAAAGAAATATGGATATTGGAAAGAGAGATCTGATATGGTGCAATATTTATGCAAAGGAAAACGCCAGATTAATTAATACAAAATAATCAGCCCCTAAGAATTTCCAAGAGAAATATAGGCAACGGCATCCAGTTATACATTTTTTCACAATACAATAATAAGATGACAAAAAGCGTATGTAGAACAGGAGATTAGTAAAATTGCAATTACAAAAAATAGAAGCTGAAGTTATGAAATCACATGAAGTGAAGGATTTAGTGTAGAAAGTCTAACACAGGTTATAGCACAGCATGCTGGAACAACTAGTCTCCCAAGTAAGGAGAAACAAGAGGAGACGGAGACATATGAAGAAGAAATATGGACATGGGAATAGAAAGAGATTTAATATGGTGCAATATTTATGCAAAGAAGAAAGCAAAACTAATCAATCAAAAAAAGCAGCACCAAAGATAGTTGAAGAGAAATACAAACAAAGGTGTCCAGGTATGAAATATTTTACAACACAAACAGTAAGAAAACAAAGATGAAAAGTAGAAAAGAGGATTAGTAATGGAGAAGTTAAAGAAACAGAAACTGAAGTTACAGAGTACCTGCAAAGTAAAGGATTTAGTGTAGAAAATATTATTTTGATAACACCACAGCAGGATAGAGCAATGGATCCTCCAAATAAGCAGAAATCAGTGGAGCAGGAAACATCTGATCAGTTGCCATATGAAGATACTTTGGAACCTTCCATAAGAAACCAGTACAACAGTTCAGATGGAGTTGCACAGCAAAGGAATTAACAGGAAACTGTGGCAACTCTAATGCAATCAGTGTTGTGGAGTGATAGGCCAGTGAATTCTCATATGAAAGACTAATAGATGACATAGGATGAAATTGAAGAGACTGTGGCACAGGAACAAACTCTGGAACTTTCTGTAGAATTCCTGCAGGAAATGGCGAACAAAATTTTTTCCCTCAGTTTAGGAGAAAATGATTTAAGAAAAGATTTGCTTGATTTAGTAGGGATGGACCGACACATTAAGATCAATGAAAGAAATATATATACAGAAAATCAATAAAACCCAAAAATATTAGACATTTAATAAAACAAATGAACACAGTATTTAGGACTGTTCTTAGAGATTCATGCAATATAACAGAAATAAATAGGATATATTACTGTGCAGCTAAATTAATAACAGATAAAGTCTTACTATAAAAACATAAGGCAGTAAGGGAAATGAAGAGAGAAATCAAATGCCATCATGAAAGTATTAAACAGAGAAAACTATAAAGCAATTAAGTCACAGGGAGTCACTGTTAGATGTGTATAGATGAGGGAACAGATCAACAAAAACACCCAGAAAGATAGATGTGATAAAAATGCACATTATCAGAACAGATGAAGAGCTATCATGCACTGTCACAAATAATAAACTAAAAATATTAGCACAGGGAAAAGAACTTAGAAGATATGCAGATAAATATAATGGGAAGTACAAAATAAGCAATTTATTGATGACCCATAAAAGTTTTATAGAGAACTGGAAACAAGGTAAAAGGAATCAAAACACTACCAAGAAGAAAAGAAATAGATACATTTTGGACAAATATCTATGAAGATCCCATGGAACATAACAAAGATGCTAAATGGATAGAAGAAGTAAAAAAAAGAATAAGAAGTTTAAATGTACATATGAAACAGGAAGAAGTAACAAGCAGAGAGACTGAAAGAAAGTTAAGAAAGGATCATAAATGGAAAATCCAGGCTGAGATACAGTACGTAACTTCTCACTAAAAGTATTAACATCTTTACATGAAGATTTACCCATGAGTAAGAACTATCTGTATGCACACCCTGAACAGACACCAACCTGGTTAACAATAGGAATAGACCAATGACTTGCCTTCGGATAACCTATAAACTATACACTGGAATTGATGCTGACAGAGTTTATAGAAGAAAACTCAATCTTGGGAATAGAACAAAAGAGTAATAAAAAGTCATATGGAGCAAAGGATCATTTGTTGTTAAATATAGTCATATTGGAGAAATGTAAAAAGGGGAAGAATGTAAGTACATCATGGATAGAGTACAAAAAGGCATTTGACAGTATCCCACATTCATGGATAAAAGAGTTTTTAAAAATGTATAAGATAAACCCCACTCAGATCGATTACATTACATTACAGTAACCATGAAACAGTGACAAACCACTTTGCATTTAAGCTATGATAAAGGACACATTATTATTCCAGGGTTAAAAATCAAAGAGGGATATTCCAGGTGACTATTTGTCATCACTGCTCTTTGTCTTGCCCTTAACACATTAAGCTGTCTATATATCAGAAAGCACAACTGCAAGTTGTAAAAACTTTTTCAGATGGTATAAGAATGCCATTTGGTCTTGATAAATGTGCAAAAGAAACCTTTAAAGCAGTAAAGCTGCAACACCAAGAAAACATCAGTTTGGGACAGGAATGTGATATAAAAGTATTTGAGCAAGAAAGAGTATATAAATATCTGTGAACTGATGAAGGATCTACAATAAAACATGGACAAATGTTAATTAAACTTAGTAAGGAATATTTTAGAAGACTTAAATTAATACTGAAAACAATGTTGACATCTAGGAACAAAGTCCAAGCTATAAACAATTTGCCCTTCCTGTTCAAACATAGAGTTTTAGAGTGATTGACTGGCATCAAAAGGTGTTGTATAGGTTGAACAGGAAAACAAGAAGGGTGCTTCATGCTATTCAAGTGATATATAAAAGTCAGTGCATACCAAGACTATATATTCCCTTTCTGAAGGAGGTATGGACCTCCTTGAAATTGATTACATGTATAGATCTGCAATTATAGGACTGCATACATATTTGCTGACCTCCAGTAGAATAAGTCTAAGATGACTTCCCTGCATACCTCTCAACTGTACAGATTTCAACAGAAGGTCCAGATTTTTGCCTCATATTTTTGCTCCAGTTTTGATAAAATTGTGGTTTTCTGGCAAATTAGTGGCAAACATTAAAGACTGAATTTAGAAAATAATGAAGGACATTTGAGTATCAGACTTCATACCCTTCAGAAAATTCATGCTACTGTACAACCTATTATTCTATCAACTTTTTATGTTTGTAAGACCAATATTTAAAATTTGTTCCTATTTTGGGGCCTTTGTTCCACTTTTATGTATGGCTTTGTCCAGATTTCTTGCTCTTAAGAGGTTGAGAGGTATGCTTCCCTGCTTACTTTAGCAGAAGCTTATTGGCATCAAGTGGAAATGGAAATCAAACCAGAAGTAGTTAAAACTCAGGCAGCAACTAAAGGTGACAAAAAACCAACAAACAAACAAAAAAGAATACAAGGTGATGTATCAGATGAGAAGGCAAGAAATGTGGAAATGTAGTTGCCTTTCCTCTGTTTGAGGTCTCATTCACCATTGTGTTCCACCATCCCTCATTATATTACTCCACAACCTGACAGTCATATCTATCTTTCACTGCTACCTAAACCTCCTCATTATCTATCACTTAAATTTCATGTTTTTCTTTCCCAACTTTCCCTTCTCAAAATAAATAAATAAATAAATAATAAGTAAAAGGACATCTGTCCCATAAAAAATACTTCTGACAACAACTCTCATGTTCCCATATTTGACTAATGTACACATGATTGGCTTCACTTGTTCATCATATTTTTTTTCTGACAAATTATTCACTATTTCAGTCATTAAATGATTGAAACTATTGTAATTCACCAGCATTGAAATAAGAAGTTGAAAGGTATGCTGCTAACCCACTTCTGGCTTGCTCATTACTTATTTGCTCACCTTGTGTTCTGTCATGTACTTCCCATTTTCATTACTGTCATATACTTCTATTTCCAACCTACAATATGGTCAAAAAGTATAAAATAGCATATACATACCCACAAATGGTACAGAAAAAAAAACATCTTTCTGTGGTCATGCATTGGGCCTCATTTTGTAGAAAACAATGTCAATGGCCATGTATCACCAATGTAAAATGACACCTCTCATCCTATGGCAAAAATGAAGACAAATCATTGTCATGCTGTGATGATATTGTCATCAGTCAGACAAATTAGCCGAATGCTGATGCACATCAACAAGAAATTATAGGGGAGTGGCCAAGATGGTGGCAAGCTAACAGCTCAGTTTTTTAGTTCTCTTAGTTAAGTTATGTTTTTGACAGGAATTTTAAGTATTTGATTTCATGAACATATCAACTTTGGAGTTCATCTTCTACTAATAAGCCTTGAGGTTTATATCTCAATTTTAAACTTTTAACTTATCAAATTCCTGTCATTTACAAGCATTAAGGACTCTGTTAGTTCTTCAATATAAGATACTCTAAAAATAATTCACAGGACTTGACTTTTAAGAAGGAATTCAATCCTTACTTAACAACATACATGATTTATCAATAAAGATTGATAAAATGGACAATAAGCTTGATACTTTCAAAGATGAATGTAAAAACAAGTGGAGCAACTGCAGGAGAATGTTTTACACCAAACAAATCAGATTGCCAGCATAGAAGAATCATGAAATGATATAGATGGCAGAGCATCAGAAGAAGAACATCATGTGGAATTATTACTAAAACAAAATACTACACTATTGAACAAAATAGATGATCTTGAAAATAGATCTCATAGAAATAATCTGTGCATCTATGGTCTACCTTAAAAAACTGAAGGGGTAAATATGGCTAATTTCCTCATATCCTGAATTCTTAACATTTTAAAATTACCAGAGTCTCTTTCATTGGGAATTGAAAAAGCACACATTGGTGGTTCCTTCTAACAAGGTAAATAGCAAACCAAAATCTATAATAGTAAGATTTTATTATTGTCAAGACAAAGAACTAGTTTTAAATACTTCATGGTCAAACTCTCAGGTCAAATTTAATGACAATATAATAAGATTTGACAATGATTACTCCTCTACACTAATCTCAAGAAGAGGGGGAAAGAGTTGATAAAGGAACAATTCAAAGTGCATCTGTTATTCCTTGCTAGATGTAAAGTCTTTCTGTAAGATGGTGCTAAGATATTTGAAACTTTGGATGTAGCTATATCTCTTCTAACATCTAATAACATTTTAGAACAAGTAGGCGGTGTGGATTGGTGCTCTATTTCATTAAAGAGACACATTGAAAGACATGATTGGAAAACAGTTGACACGAAGAAGAAGCTGAAAGACAAATAAGTCATTTACATTAAATTTTTTGTATTTTTCACAATATCTAAAAACATCTCCCTTTTATACTCATTTCAGCATTTAATCATATTTTACAACTATGACACTTTAGATGCACTCAAACAAAAGGACGTTACGCTTAAAAGCATAAACTAAGGTAACTTTTTTCTTTGTTGTTTCTTCATGTCAGTACTAATATTATTATAATTTGTCTAACTTTTTTCATAATTTTCATTCAAAATACTTTAAGCAGTGAAAATAAAAGCAATGGCATTCATAGACAATGTATTATCTGTCACTCTATATGGCTGTATGACAGTGCAGATTTTCTTATTAATAAACAAAAATTTAATATATAAGGTAAATAATATTTATAGCAATTTAGTCCTGGTTCAGAAAATTACTAGTGTTCTGAATATTTATAAAATATATGCAATAAGTAATGGATCCTTAAGTGATTGCTTGTCTATGTTTGAATGGCTGATGATTTTATACAGTTAACATCTTAAGAAACATGTCTTTTTTTCTTTTCATTTCTTTACTGGATTAGATTTGAACAGTCTCTGTGGTGTAACTGGTATTAATGAAATGACAGTTCAGATGTTAAATTTAGTGCTTATAGTGTTTTATTTGTGCAAATAAATATTCAAAATTAGTAAACTGTGTTACAGTTAAAGAAAGAGACATTTTTTCTAACTTGAGGTTGAGCTATTCTTTAAAGCATTTAAACTTTTTATTTACTTGTTTCTTGGCTTCCCATGGAGATTGCGAGCTAAAATGGACTTTTTTTCATTTTTTTGTTTACTTTCCTCATTTTAAACATTCTATTGTAATGGTAATCCATTTGTGAGTGTGCAATTAGCTCGGGCTTAACAGTGCATCTTAATGATGATGTAAATATTAGGGTTAAAGGTCAAACATGAGTAGTTATTTTTTTCAGCTTTTTAAAGTGATAAACACATCTTTTATTCTAAAAGTTCATTCATGAATTTTCAAGGTTTTCTAGTCATTCATAGTGACATGTACATGTTTTATATTAAAAGGACACACACATTATTATTTTCTTGTTATTTAAAGTGACAAGTATACATTTTATTTTTTTTGTTGAAACATATAGTCTGATTAATATAACATGTAAAACAAGAATGCTGCTTCTAAGTAATTGCATTTATAAGAATCAAAACGTTAAAAGTCGATAAAGATCTTATAGAAATTAGCCTAATTTAAATCTAGCAGATAAAATATGATAAAGATTAGTATTGACATAAATGAATCTATGTGGCATATGAATTAATTAGTATCAAAGAAACAAAAAGTTATGCTATATGTCACTAATTTTAACTCTAGAAAAATGTATATATATAAAATAAAGAATAATTAAAGACATAAATATATTTTGACTCAAGAATACTTATCAGCTTTATGTCTGAACAGAAATATATTGGTCTGGTGTTTATACACAGGCTTGGATGTATCCAAAGACACTAATATTTGTTCAAACTGTCATTTAAGTTTCATTTATTGAGGCATGATCATTACTTGTTTCAGAATGATTCATTTAGTATTACTTTTGCTTAAAGGTATAAGACATTCTACTTTTTGGAGACTATTTGATACTATTAAGTATTGCTGCTATTAGTTCTATACTGATAGATCTACACATTCAAAATATGTTTTGTTTTTGCACATCCTGTTATATGCATATAAGTTTCTTTAATCATAAATTGCAAAAGTTAAAGCATAATTATTTGTATTAGTGCATAGTTACATAGTTACACTATTATTCATAAAATCAGAAGAACTTTTTCTATAATAATAAATTTAAATATTTAATATTGTCCAGATATTAATAGAAACAGATGAGAATGGTATCACATTTCATATAATTTATGTTATTAGACTATGTCTACTTTGCATTAAAGTTACATAACAGTATGATGAATATATAATTCAAGAGTTAGTCTGATCTTATACGCTACTTTCTGTACAGAGTAAAAATTTTAGATATTTAGAGTGAAGAATAGGTTTTGGGAGTGATTTTAGAGGGTACATTTGAATGGTAATGCTATGCAAGTGTGGGGTTTTATACCTCAGGGATTATTCAGACTTTTTTTTTTTAGTTCTACATTTAATATTTTCTTAATGTAATGTTTATCTGCAGGTGTCTGCAGCATTAGTTACAGTAAATTAGAAGATAACTATAAACTATTCTCTTTAGTACTATATCTTTTTTTCTTTTATTTGACAGTAATAGTAGGTACATATGACTAACTATACCACCACTAGTAATATATTCAAGAAATGTATCTCCATTTATGTACATGATTTAAATAATAGTAGCAAAAGGAGAAGTCTTTTCAAATATTTAAAATTGCTAAATGCACAGATTGTATTCTCACAAGAAACCTACTTATTACAACAAGATATAGACAGACTTAACTCTAACAAGTAGTATGTACAAGTAAGTTATCAGGATAGACAAGCAAACAAAAAACAAAACAAAAAAAAATAGGGGTAGCAATTTTGTGGAGAAATTCTGTTTTGATGCCAAAATTATAAATACTTAATCTAGTATATTTTGTTTAGTATCTTTGATATGGAAATATTTACACACTAATTAATTTATATTGGATTCCTAGCCTAGAAGTTAAAGTAGTCAAACATCAGTTTGAAACATTATACAACAATTAGTTTAAAGGGAGCAGAATATTGGTTGTTAATTTCAATTGTATATTATCTGATAGTGATACTAATGCAAACATACATGTAGGAAATACCTGTATGGACCTAAACCTTGTCACCACAATAAACAGGACATGCTGGAGGGATTGATTCCTGTCCCAGAAACTTCCTATACTCTGGAACAAGCTATCCATCTATGTCAAGCAAAGTTCTTCATTAGCACTCTTCAAGAAAAATCTTGATGAGTGGATGGGAAATAGGAAATACACCCCGGGGATCACTTCTGTGTCTCTGCTGGATAGTGGCACAGGAAAATAACTTTCTTGGGTGGCGTAAGCTATGGTACCTTGCTGGCTAGGCTTACGTAGGCCCTTGGGCTGATAGCCTAGTACCTACCTATGAACCTATGAAACTATGAAAACAGCCACATGAATGGCAATAATTGACTTTATTATCATGTTTAATATTAAAGATGTAAATGATTATGCTGAGCTTAATTCATTATTTTTTACGCATTATTCCCATCATCATGGCATGCAGTCAAGAATATACATTTCATGAGATATATCTTCAAAACTGGATAAAGTTAAGGTAGTTACATGAACTAAACCAAAATCAAAGAACAGGACCAAGAACAAATCAACCGCCAGGAAGCTTACACCACAAAGTTCGAATAAATCCAAAAGCTGGTCTTTACAAGAGTAGGATATTCCTAATGTTTTAGCAACTTGATAAAGCTAGGAATATCCTAGCGAAAGTGCTTGTGATACGTGACTCTTGTGTGGTGTTTTTCTACAATAAAGACCAGCTTTTGGATTTATTCGAACTTTGTGGTGTAAGCTTCCTGGCGGTTGATTTGTTTAAGGTAGTTACATGCCCCCTTATCTGACCATAGCACAATTACATTTGACTTTGTAATAAATACTAAACAAAGCGTAAACATTACTAAAATTCCATCATACATAACAAATGACTTTAATGAATTCTATATTAAGGAAATACTTCTTCTTCTTTTGGCTTTTCCTGGTTAGGGGTTGCCACAGCGGATCACTTTGTTTGCTCATGATTGGCAGTGGAGCTTTACGGTGTCGAGTTGTCAGCCCGGTGCCCAACTTTCCACAGAAGGCACACACACGCACACACTCACACCTAGGGCCAATTTAGAGTATCCAATCAACCTACAGCATGTTTTTTGGGATGTGGGAGGAAACTGGAGCACCTGGAGAAAACCCACATGATCACAGAGAGGACATGCAGACTTTGCACAGAAGGCATCCCAGCCGAGAATTGAACCAGATAACCTCTTGCTGTGAGGTGGCAACACTAACTGCTGCACCACCTGTGGCCGCCATATTAAGGAAATACAAACTTTTCTAAATATAAATCTTACTGATGATAAACCAGATTTATATTTATAGGATTCTTTGAAGTCATATTTATATGGCAAAGTCCTAGCTTGGCTTATAAATAACAAAAACAGTGGAATAAGGAACTATTATACTTAGAAACAAAAAATGACAAATTAACGTTAGATATGCAAAATAGAAATAATAATTTGCAAAAAGAACTTGATGAGATGAACAAAAATATTTACAAGTATCACATCATAAAACTATGATTAACTTAGAAAAGATTAAGTTGAATTCTTATTCCATGAATCCCCAAAATCAAAGAAGAATAGCAAGCAGAACAAAGAAGTTTATTAAATCTAATGAGATAAATTAAGTTTATATTCCTGGTACTAGGAAACAGTTAGTGGTTTAGAGGCCATTTTAGAGTCTTTCAAAACACATTTTACTTTAATTAATTCCCACGACATAGAAACTGAACCACAGTATGTAATAAAATCCTTCTTTAAGAAGTTTATCAAGAAAAAAAATAATAGAAGGTCAAATTAAGTTAATTGATAAATCAATTACAATGACTAAGATAAAATCATGAATGAATAAGTTAAAATTGAATAAGGCTCCTGGAATTGATAACATTATACCTAAAATGTATAAATTATTAATTACAGGAACTTTAAGTTTATTGTCAAGATTATACATTTTACTTAAATAACAAACTACACCTTCTTGGAAATACACATTAATATACCCAATTTTAAAATCAGATAATGATGCAAAAGAATGCTCTTCCTAAAGACCAATATCTTTATCTTTATCTTTACCCCTATTCAGCGAAAGCTGAAAACATCGAACATGCAAAACAGCAAATGTTTTTCCTGCTGTTCCAAAACACATACACACAAGCACACCAAACAAACAGCAATCCACACACATATACCTAAAATCTTACACCTAACCCTACACTAAACTATACACACACCACTAACTATCCACTTACCTTAACCTAAACCCTAACCCTAAGGTCTGTCACTATCACACACTCACCTCACCCGCACCCTAACACTAACTCACCTTCCCCGCCCTAACCCTCATGTCCACACAATCGCACACTTACCTGACTCGCACCCTAACCCTAACTCACCTAACCCACACTAACCCTCACGTCCACACAATCGCACACATACCTAACCCACACCCTAACCCTAACTAACCTAACCCACACTCAGTCGCACACTTACCTGAATCCGACCTCTAACTTTCCAACACAGCGCTAAAAATACCGACGCAACAGAAATGGACAACCAAATTCTTTCTCTAGGAAAAAAATTGTTTTTCTGTTGCTTCGATATTTTCAGCTTTAGCTGACTAGGGGTCGAAATTAGAACATCCAAAGTTTTGAAACTTTGATGTTCTAATATAGACCCAAAAAGAGTACCTGATGGTACTGCTAATTCTTTTTGGAGCCCATATAGGAAGCAGCATGGGATATTATCAGGTCCCATAAATGCTGTGTTTTTGCCTTAGAGAGGGCATTTACAACCTGGTCTTTAGAGATACAAGGTAGAGGACAGGTGGTAGGGATGTCATGAGGTATTTGTGGCAGAGACACTGGAGTGAAATTTTCTCAGAACCTGTTGGGCAACAGGTTAGCTATGTCTACAGGTTCAGTATATGTAGTATCCTTAACTACCAGCTTGCCAGAAATCTGGGCCTTTCCTTTTAGGTTATGGATGTAATTAAAGAATGCCTTATGGTTGTCCTTAGTTGAGGAAGCTAATTTGGATTCACAGTTTGCTTTGGAGGGCTTTACAAGAAGTCTTACTTACTTGCTTAATCTGAGGAGGGAGTGTTTCTATTTTAGGACTCAGTACCTCTTACTCTTAGACAGCAATTTCTTCCTTTTATTGTAAAGCCGGCTAATGGCAGTTGTCCACCAGGCAGGTTTGCTTTTCCTTGAGGAGCTTGTTTTGGTCCTGTCAGGTACAGCTGAATCGATGCAGTTATACAGCTGTTTGTATAAAGCATTGATGTAGAACTCAGCATAGCTGCCAGTTCCATCTGAGGAGGGAGGTGCACTGATGCTATTTATACCAACCTGTAAAATGCTATAATCTGCTTTGCTGAAGTTTTTTAGTTTAGTTGGTGCTGGGGAGAGTTAGGTGTGATATTTACTTAACATTTGACTGATTTGTGGTCAGATTTCACCAGGGAAGACCTCATAGTTGTCTCCCATATTGGTAAGCACCAGATCCAGGATGTTGGCACCCCTTGTGGGGTCCAGGGCATTGGAGTTAATGAATTCAAGGAACCTTTGGGCAAGTGAGTTTGAGCCTGAGCAATCTACCAGTCAAATGGATGAGTAGTTAAGTCACCCAAAACCATGGTGTTCAGATGTAGCTTGATAGATTCAGGTAGATCCAAATAGGCAGAGTAGTTGTACTGATTCATGGTAGGGGGTCCTGTACCTGGCAATGATGTGAATAGGTATCCTACCAACAGTTAATTGAACCTGAAGTATCTTCAGGAAATCATACAGTTTAACCAATCTAGAGGTATATTTATCTTTAATGAATTTTGATACATGACCTTCTTTATTTTTCATGCCTTCAGTTTGTGGTCTGAACATGTGGAAGGAGGTGTAACATGGTTTTGCTGGGTTGCGCTTCACAGTCTTGAACCAGGTCTCCATCATTGCACAAATGTCTACTTCTTCCAAGGTGAGGACTGCTTCCTGTGAGTGCAGTTTCATGTTAAGACTCCTAGCATTTAGCAGTATAACCCTGAGGTTATTTTTAGAATGAGTTTTTATGTCTGGAATTTTGTCTTTGAGACCCTGCCTGAAAAAGGCACTATGGCGATGACAAGAACCTCAGCCAGTAGCTGAAATCCCAGGGGTGACAGCTGTAGACCATCTCTGGCAAAGCATCAAGGTCTGTCGATTATGTTATCCCAGGCTGACAGATACTGGATCCCCTTAGAATGACATCTGAAACTAAGCCAGTTATTGAAGTTAGTCATTTTCTGTTTGATTGAGGCATCATCCTAGGTGACAGTAAAATGCTGCTTAAGGCTAGGGACATACCTGCCTGAGACAAATAGTCCAAGAGTTCAGTCATGTCTGTCATCATATAGTCCAGAGAGGTATGTCTCAAGTCATTCACACCAACATAGACTATGATGGAGTCATATCAGTACCTGCCATTAACAGACTTCAGTGCATGTGTGATATGGTGGATCCTGGCACCTGACAGACACCTGACTGTGACCTTTTCCTTATCCAACCTGTGTGTCTCACAGTGGAATCACCTATGACTAATAGGTTTGGTTTTGTGTTTTGCCATAAGGGCTTGACAGGTGAAACACTGGTGAATGATCTACTGTGTGTATTGTGTTCTGCAGAGGAAGTGTTATGTGCAGCATGCTTGTGTTTGTGTTTGGGAGGTCTCTGGTGTTTTGGTATGCTTCCAGTGAGGACCTCCGCATATGTAGGTAGGTGTGATGTGGATTTGGGTGGAGTAGGAGGTGAGGTGTGCCTGCTGTCAACCTGCTCATTGTCATATGTTTTGACTGGTGAGTGAGAGAGCATGGATTCAAACTTCATAACATAATCTCATCTCTCTTGCATCTCTCACATGTTGAGTTTGTGTGGACTAGAAGAAGAGGGTTGCTGGTGAACATGAGTCTGTTACTACACTGCATTAGGATTTCCATGTTGACCAAGCTGGCTGGAGAAGCTTTGGAAATCGTCTGTCCATAGGGTTAGGTAAATTTGTATGGTCAGGAAAATAGGTCACACTTAGGAAGGGCTAGCAAGAGAGAGGTGGGTTGGTACCTTTGAGGCTAGGCTTAGTGTTCCAAATGACAGTAGAGCAGGGCCACAAAAAACCTCTGAGGGACCACAAGCAAAGTGCAAAGGGAAAATTTAACAAGCAAAACGCTTGTGTCTATAACCACAATGGTAACTACTGCTACGCTGTAGTGCACAATGGTGTGATACATGCAAATAAGTGTAAACTTGGGGCTTAAATAAAAAAAAATAACTCTTTTAACTCAAACTACCAATAAGGACTAGTCTCTGAACTCTAATCCAATCACCCTCGATTAGATAGCACCCACACATCACTGTTCTCACACAAAGGTGCAGAAGGGCCTTCACCAGCAAAATCACTTGAATTTGATGCTCATGAGTTACAAAACAGACCCAGAAACAGCAAACCTGGAACTGGGCTATGCTACATCTGAACTAGTACAGTACACAGTAAAATGCGGCAAAAACAATTCAGACAATTCAAACAGACAGTATAATGCAAATACAGATTAAAAGTGCAATTTAACAGCAAAAACAGGCACATATATTTAGTTGGAAGCAACAGATGTCTCATATCTTTCAGTATGTCATTGAAAAGCTGGTTTTAATGCTCAAGTTTAGATTCAGCAAGTCTGAATCTGGCCTGTGCTATAAAATGCAGAGGTACTAGAAATTCAATGTACATAAAATCACAGTCACAATAGCAAAAAACAGTTTAAATAAAGTAGCAATTCACCAGCATTTCCCAGCGTCGAAGGGTGTAGGCTACACTCTCCAACCACAAGAGTCTAGACCAGAAACCTTCCTAATGTAAAACAACTGGTTTTGGAGCCTAAGTGCCTAAGTCAGTACTAAGACACTTCAATATAACAGATACAATAGACTTTCAACCAGCAATTTCCAGCTTAGAAGAGTGTAGACTATCACCTCCTGCCACAAAACTTTAGACCACAAATTTTCCTAATGTAAAGTAACTGGTTTAGACCCCAAGTGCTTAAATCAGAATAAAGACACTTAGAATAAAAGGCACAATAAGCCTTCACCAGAAATTTCCAACTTAGAAGGATATAGTCCATACTCTCCTGCCACAAGAATTTAAACTACAACCCTCCTAATTTAAAATAATTGGTTTGAAACCCAAGTGCTTAAACCAAAACTAAGATACTTTCAAAATAGCAGACACAATGAGACTTCAACCAGTATTTCCCAGCTTAGAAGGGTGTTAGCTATCCTCTCCTGCCACAAGAGTTTAGACCACAAATCTTCCTAATGTAAAATAACTGGTTTGGAACACAACTGCTTAAATTAGAATAAGACTCTTAGAACAACAGGTACAATAATCCTTCACCCAGCAATTTCCAGCTCAGAAGGGCAGAAGCTACCCTTTCTTCCCACAAGAGTGTAGACCACAAATGTTTGCAATGTAAAATAACTGGCCTGAATCCCAAGTCCTTAAATCAAAACTAAGAGGCTTAGAATAACAATTACAATTTAATCAGTCTACTAGCAAGCCATAGTAAATGTGGCATAATAAATGCAATTGAACACTTTTAAGAACAAGTAACAAAAGCAAAATAAAGTAATAATTTAGGAAGAGACAAAAATACAGTAAAAGCAGCTGAATGAAGTGTATTTTTTTGTTAAGTAGTAAGGGACGAAACAAAAGATAATACAAGATAAAGAAACTAAGGGGTGGGCCTTCCAAAATGATCTTACTGTACTCAGTAGAATGAGCTGATGTGATGGGATTTGGAGGAGTGGAGTGTCCATTATCAAATTTATAGTAGAGGCGGGCAACTCAAAAGCCACCAAGTCTTAAGAATACAACAAACGTTGGGTGAGTGGGTGTGAAAAATAAAATGGAGACATAGATCAGAACAGAAGTAAGGATTCCTACAATATCAATAATCCTTAGAAATAAGTTCACTACCCTGATAAAGGTTCACAACACAGAAAAACTTTGCAAAACTTAAAAATATTTTGACAAACTCAGAACAGATTTGGCAGAATACTGTTAAAGCAACAACCTAAGAGCAGTACAGTAACAAGCAGATGGAGTTTCTTTAATAGGTGCAGGCTGAAAAACAGTGATAAATTCAACAAATAAATCAATGCGCCACAGAATTATTAAATATCACTGAAACAGAGCTAGTGAAAAAATATACTTATATTAGATTTGTGTTTCCAGATGGTTTTAGAAACAATCCATATCTTGTATCCACAGGCACAAGGAAGCTCTGAGCACAATCTTGCTATACACTGGGTGCAGCATTTACTCTCCTGAGGGTGATATATTGTTTTGCAATATTCATTTTTCAGTCTGAGCCTTTATTCCACCCCCATGCAAACAATCAGCAAAATAAATAGCATCAGAATTATCCAATCTAGGGACCTAAATCTCAGCTGCAACATAAACAGGACATGCTGGATGGATAGGTAGTCATCTCAAAGACTACCTCTTTTCTGGAACAGAGTTCCCATCCACATCAAGTAGAGCTTTTCCTTAAGCCAATTCTGACATAACATGGCCCAGTGAATTGAGAACTGGAAATTTACCACTGGTCTGCACTTATATCTCTAGTAGATTGAGGCAGCCTTTAAATGCTTGACCACCCATGCCCAAATCTACATGCAATCCATAAAACAGCCTTAAAGTGTCAACCTGCTAGATACATGCGCGAAGCAAGGCTAGGATTCAAAAGGCTCCCACAGGTAGTTCGCCTAGTAATCACCTATGAACCTGTGTTTTTTCTGACACATTTCCTATACATGCTTCTGTGGCTCAGGGTATATGAATGGCAAATGCAAAGGTTCAAATCCATTCAGGGTATTTCTCATTTATTGCTATCATGTGTTCCATTACACCAAAATGAAACATTCCTATTCTCAATTTGTAAACTCTTTCAAGACTTTCATTGTTTTCCAAACAAATTTATTTATGGGTATGTCTAGCACTGTTAAGCTAAGATGTTAAGAGATATGATCCTTCCTCATCTCTTCTTGCTCATTCCTTATTTGCTTACATTGTGTTCTACCTTCTGCTTGCTTCCTCTTTTCATCTGTGTACCAAATTTCCATTTCCAACCTATAATCTGGTAAAAAAATAGACAAATGTAGCTGCTCCGGTGGCATAGAGGGATAAAGGCTTGACGATAGCTCTGCTGCTACAGATTCACTTAGCAGCTCAAGTGACTGATGGAGCTGCAGGGAAAGTGGCAAGATGCTCATTAATATGTTCCATAAGGGGCCATGGTCCAAAGAAGGAAGTTGCCTTCAGGCATAAACAACAAGCGTGGCGGGTTGGGAAAGGGAAGTGGATAGGTCATAAGAAAAGCTCCCCATGGATGGATAAACAGATGAGCCAAGCCCTCAGGATCCACAACCAGCCCTAGCAAAAGCAGAATAATTCTGGGGGAGGTTAAAGAGCAGCTAGTAGACCCAATATTGATGATATAGGGGATGTGGGAGCTGGGTCAGTAACAATGTGGTCCAAAGGGACCAAAAAAAATGATAAATACAAAACACACTTGCCCACAAATGTTTTACAAAAAAAGATAATATTTTTTTTCTGGGAGTCATGCATTGAGTAACAGTTGGCAGGGAGCAATGTTGATGTCTACATAAAATCACAGGGAAATGACACTCCACTATTTTGGAAAAAATGAAGAAAAATCCTTGTCGGGCTCCCCATGCTAGTGAACTGGTATGTAGAAAATCATTTGGAAAGGCATTGTTCCAGTCCCATAAGACCTAGCTTTACTTTATTGCTATTACTATGGGTATGTGCTACATTTCCCTGATATGTGTATTTTAGGACCCCTTTCAGACTAGTTGCTTCTGTGGCTCCCCGAGCTAGGAATATATACTGGCACTTACTGAACTGATGGACTGATTCCTCTGAGAGTATCATATTTTTTTTAATGACATTCACATTATAGTATAGGTTCACTGCTGACACTATGATGTTGTGTGGATTGATGTAGGTCAGTGCCTCATGATACAGTACTGCATCCTCTCCTCTCCTGTCTAACCTTCGCATTATTCTATATTCCTGTATTGTCATACCACCTTCTCCATTTTATACTGCTGCCTGTTTGTTGGGCAAGTGCCTTTGCACTCTTCTGTCCCTCTCTGCTGTTTCTGTTACTATAGTGCAACCTCTAATTCAACCTTAACCATCCATGGTATTTGTCCTTTACATGGAACATTTCTCTGGATATATATTGGTGTACATCACATCAGTATTGTCAATGTCACTTTCCTGTTTGTGCATGCAAACTAAAGATGACTACCAGAGGGGCTCATGAATATTCCATGCTTACTTCAGTAACCCATACTTTAAACTGGCTGTGAATGTAGCATGATCTGCCCAAAGTTCTGTGCTATAGCCATGATGAGGAGCTGGATGTCCGGCAGAATGGCCCAACCACCTGTGTATGTAAAAATACTGAGGCTGATCATACACACAATGTAAATAATGTTGACTTGGCTATGATCTTGGATGTGGCATTTCTGAATCCTTGGGGTAGTGTAACTACTAAAAAATAAAAAAAAAATTATTAAGATGTACATCAGAACTCGAACTCAAAGCCATTTGAGTCTAAACATATATTATCTATCTAAAGCCTTATTCAGTAGTAAATATGGCAATTGATCAAGTCCTTTGAATTCAGTAGGAAACACTACCTAAAAACAACAAAAAAAAAAAAAGCAAAAAGAAAACAGAATTGCTGAAAAGAATGCATGGAGGTTTGGCTTATGTAATCTATTTTATTCATTTTTTTATTTAAGATTTGTTTACTGGGAAAGTCCGACTTGGAGCGAGCCAATTTCCAGTGGAGGCTCGGAGAGGAACACTCCAGATGCATGTCTTTGTAACGTTGGAGGAAACCAGAGCACCCGGCAGAAACCCACACAAATGCAGGGAGGAAATGCAGACTCCACACAAAAGGTGCCACAGCCAAGCGTTGAACCAGAGAAGCTCCTGCTGTGAGTTGATAATGCAAACCACTGCAACACTGAAATAGGTTCTTAGGAGGATACTAGGATAATGACCACTAGGGGCCTTATAAGCCTAGCTGTGCAACCCAAACGTCACCCACAAATTTGATTTATATTGGAGGGGATTTACTGACTTGTCCTGCAGAATTAATGAACTTTGTTTGCTGCTTAGGCACATGTTAGAAAACACATTTCTTAAATGCACAACAAATTTTATGTCATTAACACTCCAGAGCCTCACATATTTCATATCTGTGTGTCTAGCCATCTATCTATCTCTCTACCTATGGTTTATCTTGCAAACTATGACACCTGTGAAGTATTCTGAATTGGCAGAACCAAACCGTATGTACATTATTAATAAATATAATTTGTGAAATAGGTTCATAGGTTCATAGGGGTAGGTACTAGGCTATTAGCCCAAGGGCCTAAGTAAGCCTAACCAACAAGGTTCCCTGGCTTACACCACCCAAGAAAGCTAATTTCCTGTGCCCCTGTCAAGAAGAGCCACATAAATTATCCCTGGGGTGTATTTCCTATTTCCCATCCACTCATCAAGATTTTTCTTGAAGACTGCTACTGAGGAACTTTGCTTGACATAGATGGGTAGCTTGTTCCAGAATATAGGAAGTCTCTGGAACAGGAATCTATCCCTCCCGCATGTCCTGTTTATTGTGGTGATAAGGTTTAGGTCCCTAGAGCATATAGCTTGGAGGGATTGGGATTTCTTTAGGTGTAGCATGTCCAACAGCTCTGGGTTTAACATAGCTTTATATGTTAGGCAGAGATCTCCTCGGAGTAGGTAGACAGAGCAAAGCTGGGTTTTTTGAGACGGTCAGTGTAGGGCATCTGTTTGAGGCCAGTAATAGTTTTTGTGAGGTACTTCTGTGGCCTTTCCAGCTGCTGCGGATGTCTTGTGAGGTGCATTCCAAAAGGGGCGTTGTACTCTATAATGGGTCTAATGAGTGCTGAGTAGAGGGGAACAATGACCTCTTTTTTCCTGGATGAGAACCCTTTTGTGATGAGGTGTGCCACATAGAAGGATTTCCTGACTACTGTGGCAATGTGATTATCAAAGGAGAGACTACTATCCACCTGGGTCTCAAGGTCTCTTATCACACATTTGGTGTTAAGTAGACTGCCATATATGTGGTAGTTCATGGGTACAGAGTTTTTACCAAAGGGGATGACAATGCACTTTTTGGCATTGAACTTGAGGCCATGCCTCTGACACCAGGCATCTGTCTCAGTGAGGCTCTTCTGTAGGATGTCTACATCATTTGGGGACTCGACTATGGCACTGAGTTTACAGTCATCTGCGAACTTCATTAGCCAGAGGCCTTCTGTGTTAGCCTGTACTTCAGGGAAGTAGATACCAAATAGGAGAGGTCCCAGGACTGAACCTTGTGGTGCTCCACAAATGCTCTACATATGTATATGTGAGTGACTTAAAAATGTAGGAAGTACAAGTTCCTTGTTTTGAAATAAGGTGTTTGATAACAAATGAGACATTAAAGGTCTTTTAGACAAAAGTAAAATGCATTGACCAGCAGAGTAACAAGGGTGGGGCCAAGGGGGCAATTGCTCCAGGAACAAAGTGTAAGGGGGTGATATCGAGAGCTCTGCACTACTGCAGTATTTTTCTGTACCAAAATGCCCATACAGTAAGGCACTTGAGTTGTTTTTTTTTTTTTTTTAAGAGCTGTGTTGCTGGATTTGGTGGAGTTATTGGTGCAATTACTATAGGAAGCCAACCCCCTTCCTACAGCATTCTAAAAATATTTTTTTTTCACTTAAAGAGCTAGGAGGTTTGTGGATTGGCTGCCATACTGTAGAAAGGCAATAAGTCTTTTTTATTTCCTCTTCACTTGAAGAGCTGAGATAGTGGGGTACAAGATCATAGAAGCAGCACAGGGAGCTAGATGAGTCACACCTTTGGCATTGGCAACCAAAATAAAATGCAAGCAACAATCCAAGACCCAGGGTTGACTGACATTTTCAGTATTGAGTTTACTTTGAAGCTCAGATCACTTACATGGAACATTTGAAATAGAGGCTTAGTAAGTTTGTGGATTGGTTGGTAGATATCAGGTGATATGTTTTTAAAATGTGGTCATTACACTTATTTTATCATTCTGATGAGATCTTAGCACTTTAAAAAGAGATGGAAGTGCTAAATAAAATGACTGGTTTGATTTTCATGATCAAAGATAATGTTTGTATAAGCTTATTTATTCATCTGCTTTGAGAATACTTTGTTTCTCAAGGCCACGTTTCAGCACATGGGGAGAGCATATGTGGTACCCACGTACACAAAGAAGACAGCAAATACTACACAAGACGTCCATGACATATCCCATTTCCCTCAGGTACCTGGGGCCATAAAATATACCTACTTTTAAATAAAGGCCCTATCTGGTGAAATGGAAAGGGGACATAGGGCTGCAAAGAGTGTCATCCATCAATTGCCAGATGAACTGTAATGCACACTGTGTCATCAACAATATCTTTGCAGGTCATACATGTATTTATCATGTCTCCTATATATGGCACACTTTTGAACTTAACCATTTTGCCAAGTATGACTTTCCCAGAAGCATCTAGTTCATAATGCCATGGAGCTTGGTTGAAAACACCATCAGACATCCACAAAATGAACAGATTGCTGAAGACAGAATTGCATTGTCTGGAGTCATCTGGCAGTGCCCTACAGTATGACTCTGACATGTGTGCAGTGTTACACAGTATGATACTTAGGAAGCAGCTCCAACAGAGTGGGCATTTGCAGATGCAGTGGTATCCCGTACAGCAGACAGTGGACTCTAAGTCAGATGATAAGTCAGTGGAAGAGCCTGCAGAGAGGATGATCATGCCAGACAGAGCTGGGCACATTATGCAGTAACACTGGCAAAGAGCCAGCAG
>NC_056736.1:801422646-801517646 GCF_019279795.1 Protopterus annectens
CATCAACAGTAGTTGCATAATACAGCTGAATACTGGACAGGTCCAATGCATGTATGTTACAGATTTGACTGTCCCATGCATGGGCATGCTCCTCCCAGGAGATTCTGCCATGTCCTGGCTATATGTTGTTGTGTTTCTTAACTGCAATTGATACCTGCTTTAAGATGTGCCACTGCCATGACTGCCATGACAATGGAGACATCCTCTCCTGGATATAGACAGCTTCACAGTAGCTATAGTAGTGAATGTGCTACCAGACCAAGAGCATAATCTAGGATGCTCATGATCCTAATGAATACCATCCATGGAAGTAGTGGTGCAATGACTTCATGGATGCTGCCTCACCAATGGCAGGCAAGCTTGAGAGGACATGAAACATTCCACTATGTGATTGAGTCAATCACAACTATTACACATTAGGTATACTCACTCCTGTAGGTCACCTAATCTTACACAACCTGCATCACCCTTACTAACTCCACCATGGCCGTGGTGACAATAGATTGTGCCTCCATGATGGCCCTGTACAAACACTGGGTTGTGGTCACTGACACACTAACCTTGGAGGAAAGGAGAAAGCCACGTCTAGAGCTTACACCATTGCTTCCGCTGTATCGATCTTTCCTCCCATGGGTGTTAAGGGCAGATTCTGACATGTGTTCACTAGGGGTGCCATACTTCTATGATTTCTAGTGAACAAAGTAACATTCCTTTCATGAGTGACACGTGTGTCCTGAGTGTATGAAGAGCATTTGTGTAAACTCACAGAAGGGGGTTTGCTGAATGCAAAAACATTCAAAAATTTTTTGCAAAAATTACCTTCAAAGGACATCCAGCAAAACGTTTTACTGTGGGGGGGGGGGGGCCCATGCACCCCCCTTCCTTAAGCGTATACATACCAACTCCGCTGTTGCACAACAGTGGAGAAAGAAGCAATGTCCACTTCTGGCAAAAGTAGGCTTGGTAAACATACCTCAACCCTTTCATATTTGCCAAAAGTACCTTTGATGACCTAATACACTCCCATCTCCAGGCATTGAGGCTGCGCCAGTGGCCACTGTTGGAAATGCAGTGGTCACATCCCCCTGTGTTTAACACACATCCTGCACCATCTCATCCCTGGAATTAAGGAAATTCCATTCCAAATGTCAACCAACAAAAGTAGCAAGGTAGAAAACTGCCATTAAAAGGCTTTACAATAAGAGGAAGAAATTGCTATCTAAGAGTAAGAAGGAGCAAGCCCTCAACTGGAAACACTCCTTCCTCAGCTTAAACAAGTGAATAAGGCTTCTTGTGAAGTCCTCCAAACTATGAATCCAAATGAGCTTCCTCAACTAAAGACAACCATGAGGCATTCTTTAGTTAAATCTGTAACCTAAAAGGAAAGGCCCAGATCTGTGCCAAACTGGTAGTTAATGATACTACATATACTGCGCCCGTGGAAATAGTTAACCTGTTGGTCAACAGGTTCTGTGAAAAATTGACTTCCCTGTCCCTGCCACAAGTGCCCCATGACATCCCTACCACCTGTCCCCTACCTTGTAGTTCTAAAGAGCTGGTCGTAAATGACCTCTCTAAGGTCCAAAACACAGCACATATGGGACCTGATAACATCCCAGGCTGCATACTACATGGGCTCCAACAAGAATTATCATCACCATTGGATACTTTTTCAATCATAGTCTAAGCACTGGCTTCATCCCAGCTGAATGGAAAATGGCCACCGTTATTCCCTTGCATAAAGGTGGTGCTTCAATTGACCCAGGAACTATAGGCCTATTAGCCTGACTAGCCATATATGCAAGGTCATGGAGCGAATCATCATGGACGTTATCAAGAAAGATATAGGTAATTTCCAAACACTTGAACCTACTCAGTTTAAATTTTTCAAATGGAGATCATGCCTGTAAAACCTGGTGGACATCTTCAAAACAGTCACCAAGGCCCTGCATGAGGGGAAAACTGTGACTACAGCCTATCTAGACTTAGCCAAGGTATATGACTCTATCCCCCACTCCGGCATCATTGACAAACTTACACAGCTAAGTGCCATCCCTTATATTGTTAGATGGGTTGCTAACTGGCTCACTGATAGAACGCATTTAGTCAAAATAGGGGAATCCATCTCCAGTAGCAAACCTGTAGCCAGTGGTGTTCCACAACGGTCATTCCTGGGGCCCCTACTGTTTGGAATCTGTTTTTTCCAAAGTACGGGCAAAAGCTAAAGTTCTGTGGCTGATAAAGTTTGTTGATGACTGCAAACTGGGAGTGGTCATAGAATCTCCAAATGATGTCAACATTCTACAAGAGGGTCTTACACAAACAAATGATTGGTGCCAAAGTCATGGCCTTAAACTCAATGCAAAAAAATGTATGATCATCCCTTTCAGTAAGGGCAATGTTCCTGATAACTACCATATCAATATCACCTTAAGTATGCACTCATTGGTGGGATTTCTGGGCGCACAGGTTAACAGTAACCTTACCTTTGACCACCACTGTGGTATTCAGTATAACTCATCTCATAAGTAAGGGCATTGCCTCCAAAAAAAAAAAGTTATAACCTTACTGTACTCTTCCCTGATCAGACCAATATTTGAGTACAACGCCCTTTTAGGTATGTACCTTTCAAGCACCTGCAGCAATTGGAGAGACCACAAAGTTTCCTCATAAGGAAAATTCAAGGTCTTCAGCATCTGTCCTATGTGGAGCACTTGAAATTGCTGTCACTTTATTCTGTTTCATACAGACTACTCAGGGTGATCTCTTCCTTGCATACAAGACAATCTGTGATCCTGCCTTATTGGAAATGCTACATCTTTGTAAGTCAGACAGTACATGGGTTACTCACTCTAAACACCTTAACCTGGTATGTGACTTTAATAGAAACTGATGGAGGTACAGATATGTTTGCCAGAGGTTGCCACACCTTTGAAACAGACTCCCACTTCATGTCAAACAGAGCACCTCATTGTCCCTTTTCAAACAAAATCTGGATGACTGGATGGGTAAGCATAAATTCACCCCAGGGGTCCCACCTGTGTCCTTCTTGGACAGGGGCAATAGTTGCTGATCGTGGAAATAAGGGTAGGACTTGGCTAGGCTTGTAAGGGCCCTAGGGCCATTAGACAAGTAACTTACTATGATCCTATGATCCCATTACTCAGCCGTATCCTTCATACTGAAAACATCACCTCATAGAATTCCCCACTTGAAACTCTGCTATCATATACCGTACTTGGTATGTTCTTCAGCATGACTAGCCATATTAAAAATGTACCAATACCAAAATTAGAGCATGGGTTACCACTGTTCTGCCTAAACACAGCCCAGAATACACACAAACTGCTCTAAATAAAATATTCCAATTTGTAAATCTGTCCAGTACAGACACATGTCAGAACCTACTGAAACACGTAAACTGACTGGGCTGTAACAAACAGACCTATTTTCCTCCATTCTAGCTAGATTTGTAAAATATTACACACTGCTTAAGGCCCACCCCTAAAAAGGTTTCTGTTGACTAGTGGAATTAATTACCCACTAAAAAACATGGAAGACACTCTTTGTCAACCAAAATTCAAGAACAGCATTGGTGAAAAAGCCTTTTTCAGTACAGGACCTGATATTTGGAATAACTTTCTTTATGATGTAACAAAATAGTCAAAAGTTACGATGTTTACATTTACATGCTGGAATTAAATGTGATTGTTTTGTGATGCAGGTTAAACAGCTTAAGACATTCATCTATCAATCATAATTCACTTTCAAATATCATAATCTTAGTGCTATACTACTACTGTCTTTCATTTATTTTTATTATGTTATTTTATGTATTTTGTTTGTATGCAAAAGCTAATAGTTTCTATTCTAGCAAGTTTTGCTATAATTGTACGATGTGCCATGACCGAAAAGTTTCAGTAGGCCAGTTCACTCTCTCAGTAAACACATTGTAAATAAAATAAATAAATTAATTAATCATCAGAGGTTTCAGATCATCCAACATAAGACTGCGACAGTTCAAAAGTGCTGGTGCTAGATAATCACCAGTGATACACCAAAGCACAATGTCCTGTAGAAGTGTGATCCAGCACTCTATGTGTACATTAGAAAGGTGTTCAACTAGTGCAATTTATTTCATTTATTTTATCTGTAGGTGTTTTTTGTGGTAGAAAAATTATCTCCATGGACCTTTCTAAGACTGAGCCTGGGAGCTGTGTCTGGTTAAGTAGCTTACTGAAAACAAAAAAAATTAAATTGCACACCATGTGCAGGTGGCCTTACAAACGGAATCCCTGGTGTTCCAGTATACCACAAATCAAACAGCTTTAATAATTTGAACAGTGACTAAGAGATCAAAAGGACTTACAGGTACCCTTACACAGAAGGAGGTCTACATAACCAGAGCATCTCCAGTATATTCTCTTGTTGTCACTCCACTACACAGTATGACAATGTGGAGGTCTCCCTGCCTCTGACATAGATGAAAAATTCCTGCATCTCCATCAGACATGGATCTATTGACAACCCAGTACCCATTGACCTACCTTCCTGTGCCAGATGGATAGGTCTTTGTTCTGCAGCATGTGTAATATTAGTGGCCTTGCAATGCACCATTCCATAAATAGATTCCTGGCCATCGACCACATTAATGTCCACCAACAAATCTTTCCATGTGCAGTTCCAGTAGGCCAGGTTGGGAGTATTCAGCCCAAGGATCCACTGGCCATGTAGGCAGAGGTCCTGGAGTAGCACCTCATTCTCCACATATGTGTAGTTTTTCCAGCAGAGTCTGGAGTGTTTTTCTTTATGACTTGCTTTGTTGGTATGGAAAATTCTGAAATTAACATATTGATCATGAGTAGCCCTGAAAACCCCTTATACCAAGAGTCTCCTCTGTGCTTATATAGAATGCTGTTAGGTTCATAGGTTAGTACTAAGCTAACTGCCCTTGTGAGCCATTTTAAGCCTAGCCAATTATCCCTTGTGAGACTCAAACCCTGCACCCTGTGTTTGTAAGGCAAACACCTTCACCTTTAGGCCACCCTCCCAACCCTGTATCTGATTGCCATATATCTCTGTCCACACTGTTTAAGTAATGTCAGGCACACAAGTTTATTGAACAAGTGATTCTCCCACAGTTTAAAACCTGTAACACTACAACTCATCAAGTCAACATGAGGGTTAAAAGCATTTTTGCATGAGGTATATGTGTAACCTATCCTAAAGCCATATTTTTATTGAAATAGATAGCAACACGTTTGACAGAATGTGGTGAATTGTGTTCTGAGTATGTGTTAATGGGTGTGTGTCCCATTATGCTTAACAATCCTTCAGCTCAACAATTGCCTTGTAGTATCATTCTCTCTACACTTTCAAAAATCCTTAAAAGTATTGGCCAAGATATTTCACTGTGTAGATAATGCAACAGCAATGCGATAACTAACAGCAGTCATACTCGACAAGGTGAACATGGACAACGTAGCACTTAATTTATACAAGCTCAGATTTAAATTGTCTTTATAAGTAGCCTGACATTCACCTGTTGCTGATATACAAGCTTTTTGTAGTGCAAGTGGCTTCCTTCTCTTGTTTCATGCAAATTCAGCTGCCTGGGCATGCCGATTATGCTTATTAAGGCTCAAATCAGTATTGTTTTTTAACTGTTTAATTGGTGCATCAAAATAAGTTGATAATCACTGTGCTCAATTCTACTCAGTGCACATACCTGGGTCTCTAAAAACAGCACTGATTATGCTCTATCCATGCTTTCCCTCCAGGGTAAGACTAATAATTCCATATATAACCTTAAAGAAATTGGATTGCTGTAATGTCTGCTTTCTTAGCAGCATAGAAAATATTAGAAAAAGGTGGCAATCTGAAACCCACTGAGAGTATGCATACATCGAGATGTGGGACGTGCAGACAGTGCAATAGTATTTGTATTAAGAACACAATAAAATTGGGTAATGTGAACAGCACTAGAATTTACCCGGTTAAGGGTAATTGTAAGTCTAGGATGTTAGTATACATCGCTTTATGCACAGTCTGCCCATCTTTCTATGTGGGCAAGACTGAAAGACTCCTTAGACAACGGATATATTCCCACTTATATTGTATAAAAAAACAAGATACTAAGAATGCACTTGCTAGGCACGTTATAACTGAGGGCATTGAGCATGTATTTGAATTTGCCATCTTAGAGATAGTTAAAGATAACCCTAGAGGTGGTAATACAAAAAAATTTCTTGCCTTTAGAGAGTTATATTGGCAAATCCTAACGGATGCCAATAAAAGACCAGGTATCAATGATTATTTTACAATCAAGCCTCTCTTGATGTTGAACATTAATTAAATAATAGTATATCACAATTGTTTACATACACATTTTTATTAACTACAGTTCCTGCATACATTCACTATGTTAAGCATAGTAAATTTAATTTATTTAGATTTATCAACAGATGTTAATATCTTATATATTTTTCTGTTGAGTATAGAGCTATTTATTTGTATATTTTTGCTGTGTAAGTATTTACAAATTGTTTTTTTATATATGATATCATTATTTATACAATGTTTATATGACTTTAAAAGGTATTTTAGTATTTTGGCGTGCTTTGTTATTTAAAACAAGGTGGAATCAGCTGTTTTAACCGTTCTGAAGAAGCTAGCTGCGTCTAGTGAAAGCGCTTAACGTTTGAAACTGCTGTATTTTTTATTAAACACATTCGTGGATTTAGCCTTTCCGGTGGATTTATTTTGCTATTACAAGGTTCTGTGGCTCGACTTACTGGTGTGGATCATTTTGTGAACTTTTTGGTGTTGTTCCACACGGGAGGTACGTTGTTCTGTTGTTGTTCATGGAATCGTTTCACAGTTCAACAGCAGGCGCTTCCCCTTTACATGGCAATGAAATTGCGGACCTCAGGGCGGAGGTTTCGGCATTGAGAGGTGAAGTCGCTAAGATGCTGGATTTGTTTAGCAAGATTCCCGGATTGGTTTCAGTTCAGAAGGAACCAGCTTCTGCACAAACTAAAGGTACTGTAGTTATTAACTCTTTGCGTGATACTGAACTGCCTGTTAACACTTCCGATAACAAACGGCTTGATTATTTACCGGATACTTCGTCTCCGGGTATTCCAAATGGTCAAGTTTTTAAGCCTACACCTAGTGTGGATATTGATTTACCTACTCACAATTATCGTGACCATGACAAGACAGCTTTGACTGACTTTACTTTCGATTTCTCATTTGGCAACATGACCGAGGAAGCGAAAAGGATTGGCACTAAACCTAAACAGTCCTATAATGTTCGGACTTATACTAATCCTACTGGGCATACCAAAAAGAATACAGAGACTAGTCGACTGAATGATTCTGTAACAAAGCATCATAATTTGAAGGATTTTCTTGGAAAGGAGTGCAAATTTGATAATGACCGGTGGGAGACTAATACTGATGTACATAATGGTGACAAAGGAACTCTAAAAGACATGATATATTTATTTGGGAAGAAAATTAACAGTATAAATGCTGTCAAATTAGATAATGCTTATTTAAATCACTGTCTTGTTTTGAATATAGTTCCTATGGGGTTAA
This sequence comes from Protopterus annectens, assembly GCF_019279795.1. Lineage (NCBI taxonomy): Eukaryota > Metazoa > Chordata > Ceratodontiformes > Protopteridae > Protopterus > Protopterus annectens. Next base: position 801,430,249 of record NC_056736.1, read on the forward strand.
GGTTTTTTAAAATGCCTCAAGGAATTGATGTAAATATTGAAGTAGAAACAGAGTTCAATTCCATGTTTGATCAGTTTGGATTTCAGTTTATGAAACTTTTGATCAAGCATAATGATCTGAAATTATGCAAACTTTTACTTGAGGTAGAGAATCTGAACAGTCTTATCACCAAGGATTTAGCCTTCCCCCAATGGGAGAATTTGTTTCATAAACAATTTTTAACTGCTGACAGTAGAGCAAAAAGTGCTTTTGATAGGAAGTACAAGAAGTTAAATAGGGACAGAGAACAGTATAGGAGAAATACTTGTTATAGATGGGAGTACAGTAGGCATGACACAAAGTATATGGCTACTGTTGATTGTGAACCAGATAATAGTAGGGATGCAAATGATGAGAGGTTTTTTTACGGACCCGGGGAAAGGAATCAGGGGAAATGGAAGAAAGCAGGGAAGTGGAAAAAGAAATGGTAAATAAGATGGATGAAAAGAACAGTGCACTTATCCCTTTGGAAGATACTGGTATTGTGACCAACAATGCAGTTAATGAATATAAAAGTTTCAAAATATACAATTTTAGTAGTTTGAAATTAAGGTCAACACATTTTGACCTTTTGTCCAAGGGATTCAATTTTATTCCAACCCCTAAATTTAACCTGGTTGATAACATTTTAGAATTTAAGAAATATACCAGAAAATTAAATCTGGCACTTATGTTCAGTAACAATAAGGAGAACGACCAAGGATATAGTACGAGCACGTTAGTTGAAGAAGCCTAGTTCTTTCATCCCTACAAGTCATCCTAGTGTACAATTATATGATCAAGTAGTTACTAATGAGATCTACAGATTTCATAAACGTAAAAGCAAGTGCCATATCAAGCAGAATTTATCGTTTGAGGAGAGGAACACTTTACTGGAATTACAAAAGGACAGAAACGTACGTATTATGAAACCTGACAAAGGAGGCGGCATAGTCATATTTGACACCATCAGTTACAATGCCAGCATCCTGGATATTTTACATCATTCAGGTAATTATACCACCTCCTCTATCAATGAGGTAAATATAGCGTACCATAGAATAGACATGTACCTTGAAGAATACCTTTTGGAACACCGCATTTCTGAAGAAATGTACAGGTATATGATAGTTGAAAATCCAGTCCTAGCTACCATCATAGGAATTCCCAAGGTACATAAAAATCAGGTGTATCCACCTTTCCGTCCTATTATTTCAGGAAGTAGGTCCAAAACGTTTCCAATAGGTGTGGTTATTGACACGTTATTGAAGCCTATTTATAAGGAAGTGAAACATCTGGTAAAGGATTCTTGGGAATTTTTATCACATTTTCCTGTCAATAAGTACCATCATGACATTTTATTCAGTACTATAGATGTAGTTGATTTATTTAGTTCCATCCCTATGGATGAAGGCATTGAAGCTTTTACCAATAGTTTGAGAAAACATACAACTATGTCTTGGGATAGAATTCAACTATTGGCAGAGCTCATGAGTATTATTTTAGATAACAACTTTATTTTCCACGAAGGGGAAATATTCAAGCAGACCAGGGGGGTGGCTATGGGAGCGGCTTGCGCTCCCATATACGCCAACCTGGTTATGCTTGAATGGGAAGAAACACATGTCTTGTGTGGGAGTTATGTGAATTCCCTTGTACACTATTCTAGATTTCTTGATGATATATATATTTTATGGGAAGGGAATCTGGAGTCCTTTGAGGCATTCATTGAATATATTAACAATAGTACCAATTACTTAAAATGTACATCATTGGTTAATAAACATGGAGTGCCTTATTTGGACACCCTTATTGTAGCTGAGGGGGACATACTGAAATCTACAGTGTACAGAAAGGACACATTTACTAATTCCTATGTGGACTTTAATAGTTATCATCCCAGAAAGACGAAGAGAAACATCTACAAAGGACAGTGTGTTAGGGCAGTTAGAATGTGTTCCAACTATAATGATATGGTAAAGGAAATTGATTACATCACATCACTGTTCTTGGATAGAGGTTATGATAATGATTTGATGGTAGATATATCAGCATATGTGATAAGTCAATGGGGTGTGAAATATAAACCTTTACTAGGGACAAACAGTACACCTAGTATTATGGCTGATACTAATATTATGGATGTGCAGGACACTAATCAGGTTGTCTCACTAGATAAAGTCACTAAATTCCATAGAGCATGTATTATAGAATTCAGCCCTTATAGTCAACACATTAAGAATATTCTAATCAAAAATTGGCACCTTTTATTGAATGATCCAGTTGTTGTTGAGAAATTAGGGACAGAACCCAAATTTGTGAATAAAATGGGATTGAATGTTAAGAAAATATTAGAAAAAGGTGGCAATCTGAAACCCACTGAGAGTATGCATACATCGAGATGTGGACGTGCAGACAGTGCAATAGTATTTGTATTAAGAACACAATAAAATTGGGTAATGTGAACAGCACTAGAATTTACCCGGTTAAGGGTAATTGTAAGTCTAGGATGTTAGTATACATCGCTTTATGCACAGTCTGCCCATCTTTCTATGTGGGCAAGACTGAAAGACTCCTTAGACAACGGATATATTCCCACTTATATTGTATAAAAAAACAAGATACTAAGAATGCACTTGCTAGGCACGTTATAACTGAGGGCATTGAGCATGTATTTGAATTTGCCATCTTAGAGATAGTTAAAGATAACCCTAGAGGTGGTAATACAAAAATTTCTTGCCTTTAGAGAGTTATATTGGCAAATCCTAACGGATGCCAATAAAAGACCAGGTATCAATGATTATTTTACAATCAAGCCTCTCTTGATGTTGAACATTAATTAAATAATAGTATATCACAATTGTTTACATACACATTTTTATTAACTACAGTTCCTGCATACATTCACTATGTTAAGCATAGTAAATTTAATTTATTTAGATTTATCAACAGATGTTAATATCTTATATATTTTCTGTTGAGTATAGAGCTATTTATTTGTATATTTTTGCTGTGTAAGTATTTACAAATTGTTTTTTTATATATGATATCATTATTTATACAATGTTTATATGACTTTAAAAGGTATTTTAGTATTTTGGCGCGCTTTGTTATTTAAAACAAGGTGGAATCAGCTGTTTTAACCGTTCTGAAGAAGCTAGCTGCGTCTAGTGAAAGCGCTTAACGTTTGAAACTGCTGTATTTTTTATTAAACACATTCGTGGATTTAGCCTTTCCGGTGGATTTATTTTGCTATTACAAGGTTCTGTGGCTCGACTTACTGGTGTGGATCATTTTGTGAACTTTTTGGTGTTGTTCCACACGGGAGGTACGTTGTTCTGTAGCAGCATAGAAAATGATATACGAGTGCAATGTCTCCCATCTAAAAATGTTAATGTGAACCATTGTAATATATATTAGCTTGGCCCACTATCTACTGCACAAATGAGATCCCCGTCATTGCACACCTCGTGGCACGTGTGAGAATAGGTGTGGGCTTGAGGTATCTGCCATTTTTCTCTGCTTCTTCTAGGTGAGACTGCATGACTGGAGAAGGAGAAGGTACTGCTTCTTTAAGAGCACAAAGGAGGTGTGGGGAGAAAAGTAAAATCTGTCTTCACTTCCTCCATTAAAAATAATAATAATAATAATAAATCACAGGCAGAGGCTATTACAGGAGGTCTATCATGGGTTCCAGAGTCTCAGTATAAGACTGAGTCCTGGAATAGTTTATCCCAGGCCACTGGTCTCCAACACATGATGAAGGAATGCCATCACTAATGCAATGACATGAAGCTTAGATCCCGTGATCACCTAGACTGATTGGAGGATGAAGTCAGAGAGCACGCACCACATCTGCTTGTAGATGGATGGGAGGATGAGGACAGAGAGTGAGCACTACATCTGCTGTCAGAGGGATGGGACGATGAGGTCAGAGAGTGCTCACATCTGTATTGTACATCCTGCCAGTGGGTGCCATACACAGACCTTATGCAGTGATTTTTTTTCCTCTCCATAGCTTCTTAAATTATTGTTGTGAATAGGCATCTGCAGAGGAGGAGAACAGAGCACCTAAGAGAGCATTGGGCTGAATATAATTGCTTTATACTGTACAGCTTTTAGTTTAAGAATTGGTTTATGTTATATACATGAAGTTTCATACAGCTAGGTTTTATATATTATTATCACTTCTCTGCTAACTTCCATTATTCAAAGAGAGCAGAATGACTATTGCATGGTATTACTGTCGGTTTAATTTCTCAGAGTATTTTGGGTTTCATATATAGGTTCATAGGTTAGTACTAGGCTAACTGCCCTTGCGAGCCATTTTAGGCCTAGCCAATTATCCCCTGTGAGATTCAAACCCTGAACCTTGTGTTTACAAGGCAAAGACCTTAACCATTAGCCCATCCTATATGCCTTACATAATAATGTTTCTGTATGCCTGCTTTTATGTAGTTAGAGCAGTGGCTCAAGATGCTAAGACAGTGCTTTCACATCGTGATGAGGCTTGTGGCTTCAAGCCATCCCACCTTCCTATGTGTATTGCAGTATAAGTTGTCAATCTAGGTGTTTGTTTCATTGTAGTACCTACAAGATTAGAAGAGAAAAATACATATAAGGTATTTTTTACTTTGTAGAATTGTATCAAATATATCCTTTTTGTCAATATAATTTGGTCTGATTATATTGTCTGTTTGACTGCAGGCTTCACTCATAGTGTAATTGTAGTTCCACAAGTTAAGGATGTGCCTTCTGGAGTGTGTGTGTGTGTGTGTGTGTGTGTGTGTGTGTGTGTGTGTGTGTGTGTGTGTGTGTGTGTGTGTGTATGATGATATGTCTCAGTTCAGTTCCCAAACTTAGCTGAATATCACTCTTGAACTTTGCAGGAATGTATTTATACTTCCTTCCATTATAGTACCTGTGAGGGGAATGTATGTCTGACCAGCATATATATATATATATATATATATATATATATATATATATATATATATATATATATATATATATATATATATATATATATATATATATATATATGTATATATTTGTCGCAGGCATCCCATTACTCTATGTTGGACTACAGACTTTAGCTAGGTTTTCCAAGTAACGCAACATGTTAATATTGGCTAATATCTTGAGTCTTATAACAGTCTTGGTAAATTGAGACATGGCATGTTCTTTCAAGTATAGTATCTATAATATTATTGAAATAAAAATATGTATCAGCTTCATTGTTTATTGCATCTATACTTTTTTGTTGCTACACTGTCTATAACATGCATTAATGTTGCCTATTATTTCATTTCACTCTATAATTTAATATTATATGCAGCTGCATCACAACCTGCACCCATTCCTCAGCTCTGTTGGCTTCTTGCAGGTGACAGCAGCAGTGCCACCATCATAAGCACCACAAGAAACACCCACCTACAACATGTCTCTCAACCTGCCACGGTCATCTCCTCACCATCTATTCTGTCTGCACTGCCTAATACACATAGCCCTGCACTACATGATAGCACTATTGTGTCCACAAGTTGAAGTGCCATTAGAGGTGACAGCTTCATCACTCATCAGCAGCTGGCAGGCACAGTTAAGGAGATCATTGACTGGATGTGAGATGCTTACATTGACTACATGAAGAACTTTCTCTGGTGATTCATTAAGTCACTTTACTGCACATCTCTGTCTCCACCATCTGAACTGGGGTGGAGATGAAGAATGAATGAATGTAGGCAAGAATGCACAATAACAGCTCATTAAATATCCAAGAGTTGTGAATAAGAACCCTCTGGGTCTCAGCTGGCAGGGCTGCAGCTATGGATTCTCATCCTGTCCCCCGTCCTGGTGTTCCCTTAATTTTTATATCTGTTCCCACCCTTGTTTGTTTTAGAAGGCTCCCAGCTCCTTTTTCTTCCATCAATTTATCTGACACCTCCTTATCCATGCTCTCCTCCCTCATTGTGTTACTGCATCTCCTGTTAGTCTTGTCTGTCTTTCCCTCCTATCTAATGTAACCCTGTTAATACCCTTATGACCTTTCCCAGCTTATCTTCTTTTAATACACACACACACACACAGACACAGACACACACACACACACGCACACACACGCACACACACACACACACACACACACACGCACACACACGCACACACACGCACACACACACACACACACACACACACACACACACACACACACACACACACACACACACACACACACACACAAATATATATCTTCTTTTTGTTTTGGCTGTTCCCATTAAGGGTCACCATAGTGGATCACCTGTTTCCATTTCTTCCTGTCCTCTGCATCTTGCTCTGTCACACCAACCACTTGCAAGTCCTCTCTCTTCACATCCATAACCCTTATCTTAAGCCTTCCTCTTTTCCTCTTAACAGGCAGCTTCATCCTTAACATCCTTTTCCCAATATACTCAGCATCCCTCCTCAGCTCATGTCCAAACCAATGCAATCTCGCCTCTTTGGCTTTGTCTCCAAACCATCCAACCTGGGCTGACCCTCTAATATAGTTATTCCTAATCCTGTCCACCCTCATCATACCCAGTGCAAATCTTAACATTTTAACTCTGCCACGTCCAGCTCTGACTCCTGCCGTTTTGTCAATGCCACTGTCTCCAACTCATATAATATAGCTGGTTTCACTACCCTCTTGTAGACCTTCACTTTCACTCTTACTGGTACCAGACTGTCACAAATCACTCCTGACACTCTTCTCCACCCACTCCATCCTACCTGTACTCTCTTCTTCACCTCTCTTCCACACTCACCATTACTCTGAACTGTTGATCCCAAGTACTTAAACTCATCCACCTTCGCCACCTCTACTCCCTGCATCCTCACCATTCCTCTATCCTCCCTCTCATTTACACACATATATTCTGTCTTAGTCCTGCTGACCTTCATTCCTCTTCTCTCTAGAGCATATCTCCACCTCTCTAGGGTCTCCTCAACCTATTCCCTACTCTCACTACAGATCACAATGTCATCTGCAAACATCATAGTCCATGGAGACTCATGTCTGATCTCGTCTGTCAACCTGTCCATCACCACCACTGCAAATAAGAAAGGGCTCAGAGCTGATCCTTGATGTAATCCCACCTCCACCTTAAACGCATCTGTCACACCCACTGCAAATCTCACCACTGTCACACTACCCTTGTACATATCCTGTACCACTCTTACATACTTCTCTGCCACTCCAGACTTCCTCATGCAATACCACAACTCCTCTCTAGGCACCCTGTCATATGCTTTCTCTAAGTCCACAAAGACACAATGCAACTCCTTCTGACCTTCTCTGTACTTCTCCGTCAACACTCTCAGAGCAAACCGCATCTGTAGTGCTCTTTCCTGGCATGAACCCATACTGCTAATCACTAATCATCACCTCCCTTTAAAACCTAGCTTCTACTACTCTTTCCCATAATTTCATGCTGTGACTGATCAGTTTTATCCCTCTGTAGTTACTACAGCTCTGCACATCACCCTTATTCTTAAAAATCGGTAGCAAAACACTTTTTTTCCATCCCTCAGGAATCCTCTCACTTTCCAAGATTTCATTAAACAATCTGGTTTAAAATTCCCCTGCCATTTCTCCTAAACACCTCCAAGGTTCCACAGGTATGTCATCTGGACCAGCAGCCTTTCCATTCTTCATCCTATTCATAGCTATCCTTACTTCCTCCTTGCTAATCCGTTGTACTTCCTGATTCACTATCCCCACATCATCCAAACTTCTCTCTCTCTCATTCTCTTCATTCATCAGCACCTCAAAGTACTCTTTCCATCTGTTCAACACACTCTCCTCGCTTGTGAGTACATTTCCCTCATTATCCTTTAAAATCCTTACCTGCTGCACATCTTTCCTAGCTCAGTCCCTCTGTCTAGCGAATTGGTACAAATCCTTTTCTCCCTCCTTAGTGTCCAGCCTTTCATACAACTCTCCATACGCCTTATCAATAGTCTTTGCCACCTCTCTCTTTGCCATGCACCTCATCTCCTTATACTCTTGTCTACTTTCTTCATCTCTCTGACAATCCCACTTCTTCTTCACCAGCCTCTTTCTGTGTATACTCTCCTCTACTTCCACATTCTACCTCCAGGTCTCCTTGTCCTCCTTCCTTTGCCCAGATGTCACATCAAGCACCTTTCTAGCCATCTCCCTTACTAGCTCTGCTGTAGTTACCCAACTATTCTGTAACTCTTGACTGCCGAGTGCCTGTCTTAACTCTTCTCTGAACTCCACCTCACAATCACCATTTTTCAATGTCCACCATTTGATCCTTGGTGCTGCCCTCACACTCCTCCTTCTCTTCTTGATTACCAACATCATCCTACAAACCACCATTCTATCCTGCATAACTACACTTTCCCCCATCACCACTTTACAGTCTCCAATCTCCTTCAAACTGGCCCTCCTGCATAGGATATAATCCACCTGTGTGCATCTCCTTCCACTCTTGTATGTCACCCTATGCTCCTCCCTCTTGTTAAAATACGTATTCACCACAGCCATGTCCATCCTTTTTGCAAAATCCACTACCATCTGACCTTCTGCATTCCTTTCCTTAACACCATACCTACCCATCACTTTCTCATCTCCTCTGTTCCCTTCACCAACATGCCCATTGAAATCTGCTCCAATCACCACTCTCTCAGCCTTGGGTACAGTCATCACCACTTCATCCAACTCGCTCCAAAATTTTTTCTTTCTCATCCATCGCATACCCAACCTGCAGCGCATATGCACTAACAACATTCATCATTACACCATCAATTTCCAGCTTCATAAACATCACTCTATCTGACACTCTTTTAACCTCCAAAACAGTCTTGGTATACTGTTCCTTCAGGAAAAACCCTACCCCATTTCTCCTCCCATCCACACCATGATAGAACAATTTGAACTCACCTCCAATATACTTAGCCTTGATTCCCTTCCACCTGGTCTCTTGCACACAGAATATATCAACCTTCCTTCCATCCATCATATCAGCTAGCTCTCTCCCTATACCAGTCATACTGCCAACATTCAAAGTTCCTACCCTCACTGCCATACACCTAACCTTTCTCCTCTCTTCCTGTATTCAGGCCTGCCTTTCCCCTCTTCTTCTCCTTCTCCTCATTTGGCCAACAGTAGCCCAATTTCTGACAGCACCCTGTTGGCTAACAGTACAGGTGGCATCATTGTTAACCCAGGCCTCGACTGATCTGGTATGTAAATCTGTGTTGTTTTCCGCATATCTCATTTGGCAAATGTTTTATGCCAGATGCCCTTCCTGACGTAACCCTCCCCATTTATCTGGGCTTGAGAGTGGCACGAAGAAATGTACTGGCTTGGGCATCTCCAGTGGCTGGATTACACACACATATATGCATGTATAATGAACACCCCTTCAAAATAAATCCCTCTTTCCCACCTCCATCCTGCATATTTCCTAATTTTTACATTATGGTGTACCTCTTGCTTGCTTCCCCTTTTTCAGCATATTCTTATCATCCCATTTTCTGTCTTTAATTTGGTCAAAAATAAATCATCACTCAAAATTCATGCCCCTCTAATGCTGACACATACGTTCTGTTCATGTGAGATTGCAGAGATCATCATCAAGGTGCAATTATGACCGATGAGCACTTCTGGTGTTTGCATTTACCTACAACAGCACATATTCTACTTGTAATCAGTGTTGCAGCCACAAGTGGGCTATTTACTGATCTGTCATTGTTCATAGGTTCAGTGTGTACTAGGCTAATGGTCCTGGAGCTTTTACAAGCCTAGACAATAGAAGTGCCCTGGCATCGTGCCACCCAACGTTAGTTCCCATAGAGCCACTGGGGTGATCTCTGGTTTGAACTTTCTATTTCCCATCCACTCATCAAGATTTCTCTTGAAGAGGGCCAGTGAGGTGCTCTGCTTGACATGTATGAGAAGTCTATTCCAGAGTATGGGCAGGCTCTGGGTCATGAACCTGTCCATCCAGCATGTTCTGTTGATTGTGGTAATGAGGTTGAGGGCTCTGGAGCATGTGGTGTGGAGGGATTGGAGTTTCTTTAGATGTAGCATTTCTAACAAACCTGGGTCAGACATGGCTTTGTAAATCTTAGTAGATGATATGAGACAGAGAATAGCTGGAGTTTTTAGAGTCTGTCCATGTAGGACATGTGTTTAAAGCCTAGGATCCTCTTCATGGGGTACTTTTGTGGCCTTTCCAGCTGTTGCATGTGCCTAGTGAGGTACATGCCAAATGGGACATTATACTCGATGATCGGCCTAATGAGGGAAGAGTAGAGCTAGATGATGACCTCTTTCGTCCTGGATGCAAAACCCTTGGTAATGAGATGTGCCACATAGAAGGACTTTCTGACCACAGTGGCAATGTGATGGTTGAAGGAGAGGTTGCTATCAGCCTGTGTCCCCAGATCTCTTATAATGCCTTCAGTGTTCAGTGGGCTCCCAACAATGTGGTAATTAGTGTGAATAGAGTTTTCCCAAATGGGGTGATGATGCATTTTTTAGCATTAAGCTTAAGGCCATGGTTTTGACACCAGTTATTGGTCTCAGCGAGGCCTTCTTGACTACATGCATTCGTTCTTAAGGAGCATCAAGGCTCATCATCAACATAAAAAAGTGGAGGGCTGGCCACAATCATACCGTACTGTTTCTGAATGCCAGAGTTTATTTAGTTATTAGTTCTTTGTTAATATTTTGTAGCGGAAGTGTTTCCAGGACCTCTTTCAACCATGCCAAAGGCAAGACTCATGCATACAAGACTGTAAATATCTCTCTCTCTCTCTCTCTATATATATATATATATATATATGTGTGTGTGTGTGTGTGTGTGTGTGATTTATTTATTTATTTCAATATATATATATAGTTAGTTAATTACTTATTTGACATTAGTTAACATGGTTGGTCCAACTGAGCAAGGTGCCCATGTTCAGTGGACACCTGAAGAGAAAAGCTCCAGTATAATACAATAAATTGTGGACATAATACAAACAGAGCAGGTGACACAAAGCCAACATTACTAAAATGACTAAAAATATATACTGTGATCTTACATATCATGGAAATATTGAGACATACATATTTATATAGATTAAAACAGCAAAAGAATATAAGGTGTATTAAGGTTTGAGATGACATGAAGTAAACAGATCGGAAATTACTAAACTTATATACAATAGTATTACATATCATGGAAATATTGAAGCATACATATTTACATGGCTTTACATGGCTTGTAGTAGCAAAGGAATGTTAGGTACATTAAGGTTTTATTTAAATCTTATTATAGTGAAGTAGAGTCATAATAGTTAGAGCTGAGACAAAGAGAAGAAATTGGAATAAGGCAAGGAAAAAGGTGGTTATGTAGGGTCCTGGTAAGGGGAGGGTATGTAGGGTCCTGGCGTGGCAGATCCATGAGTTTGATAGTGTGTTTTTAACAGTTTTTTGAATTGATTTATATGAGAGAGATTTCTGACATTAGAAGGTTGTTTGTTCCAGGCTTGAGATGCTGACTATTTGTATAAGAGTTTACCAATGTTTTTATTGGGTTTGTAAATATCTAGGACATGTTGGTCAGAGCTTCTGAGTGAACAGTTTGTGGTATAGTAGGATAGGATAGTATAGTAGTTAGTAGGGGGGTAGTTGGTAGGATTGTTGAGTATGGAGTATGTTATTTGTAGCTGTGAGAGGACAAGTTGTTGGGGGAATTCTAACCATTGTAGTTTCTTTAGTGCAAATCAGTGATGAGAGTTCTAGGGTTGATTTGTGGGAAATCTAGCAATTTTATTATAAGTCTGTTCAAGCTTGGTAATAACTGTGGATTGGAGGCTTGTTAGAATTGGAATGGCATAGAGTAGGCAGAGTAGGAGAAATGCCTGAGCCAGAGACAGTTTAGAGTCAGATGTAAGGAACTTTTTATTCCTATAGAGTAATCCTAATTTTTGATGTGTTTTTTGATACAATATTGAATATGCAGGTCAAATTTTAATTGATTGCCAGTAATGATCCCAAGGAGCTTAATGTGAGAGTCTTCTTTGAAGACGGTATTGTTAAGTGATGAAATGGTAAAGGTAGATTTGTGATGTAAGAGAGATTTTATAGGAAGAGAAGGAGTTTAATTTTGTTAGGATTCAAGATGGGTTGGTTATCTGTAAGCCAACTTTCAACAGAGAGAAAAGAGTCTTGGTTAAGTGTGTGAAGATGAAAGATGTTGTCATAGAAGGAGATGAGTGTAGAGTCATCAGCATATTGTATAAGAGAGGCCTGGTTACAGGTTATGTGGAAGTTGTTAGTAAAGATATTGAATAGAAGGGGGCCGAGAATGGAGCCCTGTGGGACACCAGTTTGGATAAGAAAGTAGGGGGAACAGAAAGAGTTCCATCTGCTGGACTATAGCCTGTTAGTAAGGTAGCTGGAGAACCAGAGTAGAGTGCATGCTGAGAGGCTGAGTTCAGAACATTTTGTTAGTTGCTTATAGTGAGATACCGAAGGCTTTTGCGAGGTCTAGGAATAAGCATGAGACTAGTCGACTGTTACCTCTAGCTTCAGCTGCAGTATTGTTTGTCTTTTGGCTTTTCCTGGTTAGGGGTCGCCACAGCAGAACTCCAGTCCGCTAATGATTGGCAGTTGATTTTTACATACTGGCTTGCCAGGCCTGACGCACAACCTTCAACAAAGGTACGCCCATTCACGCATGTCTCCACACAGAAGACGCTCTAGTTGAGAATCGAACCGGAGAGCGTCTTACTGTGAGGCGACAACGCTACCGCAGCACCACCACTGCGGTTAGTGTAAAAGATATAATGGCAGTAGCAGTGCTGTGGTTTGGCTGAAAGCTGTGTTGGATAGAAGAAGTTTTTCTTGGATTAAAAATTTCAGAAACTGAGTGTGTACCCATTTTTTGAGATTTTTTGAAAGTAGGGAGAGAATGGCTACGGGTCTAAAATTATATGGGTTAGTGGAGTTATCTTTTTTATGCAGGGTTATTGTATAAAAGGATTTCCAGATGTCAGGGACTATGGATTCTTGGACTGATCTATTTATAAGTATAGAAATAGGGTAGGCTATAGATTCAGTAATGAGCTTGAGAATGAGGAGGGGCAATTTATCAGTAGAGGGAGAGCATGGTTTTAGATTTTGCAGGAGTGATTTAATATATGTGCTGGGGATAGATTTCCGTGAGAAGAGGATTTTATTGATATGAATAAGAGAAGAGGTAGGGAGGTTGGTGTTAGGATCTGTGAGTGTTAGTTTATGGATAGAGTTGATAAAATAACAGTCGAGAAGGGTGCCAGTTTATGTGCTGTGTTATTTGGGTAGGGGTTACGGGTAGCGGGACTACCTGGCTGAAGAATTTTGTTTATGGTGCTCCAGAATTTTTTGGGATTAGAGTAGTGGTTGGTTTGGGCCTTGTAACAGAATTGTTTCTTGTCATTATTAGTTTGTTTTTTTTTTTTGTATGATTTCTGAGTTCTTTGTAGTTTTGATGGTGTGTGGAACATTTGGTTTTTAACCAGACTTTTCAGACACTATCTCTTTTATGCTTGAGGGAGTGAGTGCCTTTTGAAAGCCAGAGGGCAAAATTTGATTTAATCATGATTTTTTCTTAGGGATGCAAGGGACTTAAGAATATCTAGAAATATCTGGTTGAATTTTAGTACTGCGTCATTAAGGGGAAGATGGAAGAGGTAGGACCAGATGATGGACAAAACTCTGTTATTGAATAAAATAGCATTGAAATCGAAGAGTTTGTGTCAGTCTGTAACCTGTTCAAGTTGGAGGGAGCATCTTTCAATGTGGAGGCCTGATGATCGCTTATTGTATAAGGTAGAGTACAGGAGTTGTGATAGAGGTTAGGATCAGTTGTTAGGATCCACTCTAGGATAGAGCCCATATTAGTGTTCTTCTTTATGTGAGTGGGGATTGAGATCAGTTGAAAGAAGCTGTGAAGATTTATGCTAAGGTTAGGGAAGTCTATCGATAGTTTATTCCAGTCTATATTTAAATCACCAAGGATGAAAGTTTCGTAGGAAATGTTGAGTGATAGCCATGACAGTAAGTTTTCAAGGATGGGGATATTATTATCTGGTGGGATATAAATAGAAGCAATAGTAAATCTTTTATGGTTGTTTATATGATAGTTGACTATTAATACTTCAGCAGGGTGAAAGTTAGGGATGAGTAGATAGAGGGGAAAGGATAAGTTGGTCAGAATAAAGAATAGCAAATCTACCCCCTTGTTTGGGACTCTATCTAGCCAGTAGATGTTATACCCAGGAGGTAGTATTTCGTTATTTGAGATATGGGATTTTAGCCAGGTTTCAGATAGGGCTAAGATATTAGAGTGCTATGGGATATCCAATAGTGGAGTTCAGAGAATGCTTTGAATGTTCATTGAGAGGTTGGTTAAGATTTTTGGGGGCAAGAGGTTGGGGGGAGAGGATTTGGGGGTAAGAGGTTGGGGGGGAGGATGATATATATATATATATATATATATATATATATATATATATATATATATATATATGGGTCTAGGTTAGAAGATCGACAGCCGATATAACCAACAACGGATTAGCAGGCACCAGATGATCGACACTCGGAAGACCGACGCTACGGATGAACACGCCGACGCCAGGGATAGTGAGTTGGAAAGAAGGCTGTGTGAGTATGCAGTGGTGACGGACGTTAGGGTGCGAGTAAGGTAAGTGTGGATAGTGACAGTCTGTGGGGATAGGGGTGGGTTAAGTGAGTTAGGGTTAGGGCGCGGGTTAGGTAAGTGTGCGGTAGTGGTATTTTGTGGGTTAGGGGCAGGTTAAGTGAGTTAGGGTTAGGGCGCGGGTTAGGTAAGTGTGCGGTAGTGGCAGTTTTTTGGGTTAGGGGCGGGTTAAGTGAGTTAGGATTAGGGCGCGGGTTATATAAGTGTGCGGTAGTGGTATTTTTTGGGTTAGGGGTGGGTTAAGTGAGTTAAGGTTAGGGCGCGGGTTAGCTGAGTGTGCGATAGTGACGGACCTTAGGGTAAGGGTTTGGGTTAGGGTTGTACATAGTTGTGTGTGTGAGGTTTAGTGTGGGTTTGTGAGGATTTTGGTGTGCTTGTGTTCTGTGTGTGGTTTTTGGATAAGGGGATGTGTTTTGTTAGTTGATTATTGTTATTGTGGTGTGTGCAGTGTATGGGGTTTCGTGTTTGTGGACTGTCGGTTACTTGTTTGTCGGGCATGTGAGGTGTCGTGTTTATGGTTTGTCGATAATGTGGTGTCGATGTTTCTGTTGTCGGTGAAAGTGGCTGTCGATCTTATGACCTAGAACCATATATATCTATATATATATATATATATATGTATGCATGTGTGTGTATGTGTGTGTGTGTGTGTGTGTGTGTGTGTGTGTGTGTGTGTGTGTGTGTGTTATGATATTGTCTTGTCTAAATAACACAAAATTAGTTAAGGGATTTTGTAGAGAACACAGAATACAGGAAGACCACATTTCTGTAGAAATCCTTGATACATTTATAGTGAAGTTGATCATTCTTAACTGATGTTTTATAAATTGGTAGACTGCACAACTGAGTTATTTAGTAATATTCATTTGGAAATCAGCATTATTAGATTCTTATTGCATACTTTATTAATAGTAGCATTGTCCCAGTACAGGAAAACTATTCCTGTCTGGAAAGTCTGATAGTCTCTCTCTAAATTGCCATTTGTTGTAAAATTCAAAATCTAAATTCACTTGAAACTTAATTTCAGATGAGATGGGACATTCTAAAAGGTGGTTTCCATTTTCCATTTCAAAGAAAGTATTGCATTTTACATGGAATAGGTTGTATGTACATCATTCCCATTGATGTGGGACAGCAAATCTCACAAATGTTCATCTGACTAAAATGGCATCTCTTCTTTGGTATGATGGCGAGCATATGTAAACACTTTTTCTGTGTGTAAGACATCTCTGTCTCCCAGTCAGCTTCTTGCTGTGAGGGCAGTATGCAAACATCAAGTGTCAGAACAGAGGTGGTAAGGAAAATACACATGTAATAAACCAGTTACAAAAATTAGATATGGGAATATCTTTCAATGAGTTGTGATTAATTGTTGAGGAATGGCCTTCGTCCTTTCCAGCTTTGACTCTATCACTACTCTAGTCAGAGTCCTTATTTGAAACCAGTAACTCATTTGACCAGAGCAGCCATAAGCTCAGCCTGTAAAAGCAGTTGAGTACTGCCTAAACATAAACAAACATGATGTCTAATCCTGACTCAGATGACCACTATGTCATGCAGGTAAGTCACTGTATAATTGTTATGTGGCCAGAGTTTTGCTTTTTTGAGCTTGCTGGTAGAGTCATCCCAGATGGGTGTGTTAAATAAATTCAGAGCTACAGAGAACCAGTATTTTGAACTATCTTTATCGGAAAGTTATTGAGACTAACACATTCTTTCCTTTTGCTTTGTATGCATTTTATATGATCAGGGAGCACTACCTTCTGTGACCACTGATTTTTGACTTTGGCAGCTGTAGTTAGATGTTGGTATCCACACAGCCTGACTATGCAATCTACTGTTTTTCTCCTTGATGACTTCTAGTTAAACAATTTTTCTTACTTTCATATCTATATCTTCTTGATATACTGTAATGATCATACACACCATGGGTTAAATCGTTGTCATAGACTGTATTATAGCAGTAAACTTCATTGATTTGGTGTAATGAGGCATAGACGAAACACATTTCTGAATTTGATTAATGATGTATCCCACTTCCTTTTCTGTCGAGTTAGGATATGTGCTAGTATCACTTGAAGGTCTTTGCTAGACCTGACTGCTTGACTCTGGCTGCAAGAAACCACCATGCTTTCTATTCTACACCAGGTATTTAGCAAATTTGCTGCTGCATTTTTAAAAATAAATACCATAAGATCACTGGCCCAACGTTTTATAGGACATTGTAATATCCCTGGATGGCCAGGAACTTACTCTCAACATTTTTGCATTATTACCATTCTCATATCCATCCCCTGCCTAAAATCTGACAGTATTCACTATATTTTATTTATTAATTTATTTATTGACAATAGACTATCTTGAAAGCCTGATGGGGTAGAAGCCCATCTGCAGCAGAGGCTTGGGGAGAAAAGCTCTGAAATTATTTCAAAACATTTAAGAACAATAATTTTGTAATCTTCAAACATAAAAGAAAAATAAAACGAAAATATGAGTGCTAGTATGGGTTGATTGTGCGTTAGTAATGTGTTCACCAAGTAACAGCAGCATTATGTACATTTACTATTACACTCGCACTATTTTTCAGCTTAATGAACCTTGCCAAACAAGTTGTCTGCCTACGGGTAATGCAAATAAATATATGCTAAAGCCATCACAGTTTGGCATACAAATGATGCACTCTGGTCTCTGAGAATTTCATTGGGTATGTCAGCTAATTCCATAGAACAGCCAAGTTTCTTTATAATGGCTTTATTATTTGATTTAGATATGGACACTCTCTCTTGGTACTTGGGATTGTAACACAGAATGTAAAACAGTCGGGTGTGTATAAACTGATTTGGGTAGCACCTTTTCTTTGTCTATAGTAATTCTAGCAAATGAACTCTTTACCGGTAGAATACTAAGAAGAATTTGCATGGCTTTTCAGGAGAGGCATATTTAAGTATGGACATGAAGCACACCACCTTTATAATGTTTCATTTACTTTAGTCACAGACTGTGTCTACCACTCTTTCTTCACTTTTTTCTTCCTATTGCTTGGATCTGGGATAGACTCAGACTTGTCTTCTGTAAAGATGAGATACTGACATCTGTTTACTATACCCCCCTTCCTTTCTGAAACCTTTAATTTATAAATAACTTCTTACACAGATAAAAACAAACATATTGAAAAGGTCCAAGGATAATCCATTTGAATAGCTTTTTATAGCTGTATCTGCCTCCAAATTATCTTGGAGATGGGTGAATTAGCCAGATATGTAAGTTGCTTGGTAGTTGTTTGCTGCTTAATCCATACTTGTTGCTTAATCAATACTTGAGAGCTACTTTTAGCTATTGCTATTACATGAAGAAATTCAAGGACTGTTTATTCAGTTGCAGAAGTTGTTTACCAGGCCTCCTGGTAACTCAAAAGTGTGGTTGTTTATTGGCTAAAGTGCAGGACTATCCATCTTGCGGCAGAAGGCATTCACGTGGTCTCTCTGAGTTGGGAAGCACACCAGGGAGTTCAAAGTGTGCCTGGTTACTGGCTAGAGAGCAAAGGAGACTCTGCTATAAATCAGTAGAGTTTGCAAGGCTCATCTCACTTACACAGAGCTAATCCTTGCAAACTCAATGTTTCAATTGCATCCAGAGGTGCCCATGCTAAGATTCAAATATTTTCTTGATTTACTGCACTTGACCTCACTTTATACAGTAGCAACAGTTGTTTTTTGAGCATTTTATAAAACGTTTATTTAATTTTGTATCAAAAATGATAATTTCTCTGTTTTTTGGCTTTTCTAATTTTGTTTGTTTCCAAATCATCCTGCATAAGGAAAAATTAGCACAGGACTTAGTTTTTTGACAGTTTGTCGTTTAATCTGCACTTGAGAGCTACGTTTGCTGTGCTTTTACATTAAGAAATTTTAGGATCACCCATGTTGTTGCAGAAGATGCTTACCTGCCTTTTGTTTTTTAGTTGAGAAGCACTCCAGGAAGTTCAATGTTTCAATATTTATTAACTAGATATCAAAGGAATTAGTTTACAAGCTTTTTTTCTCTTTGCTATAAATCAGGTGAGTTTGTGTTGAGCTACCCACAGTTGAGCAGTGGTTAACAATGTCCTGTATTGTAGCAAATGCCTAGTCAGTAAAATTTCCCTATAACATTAGGATTAGGTCTGAAACTTGTTAAACAGTATGGCATTGCATGGAATTAAGCTTAGAGTAGCTAGCATGTGCATTGAATAGCATGGCCATGTCCAAACACTATATAATAGTATCCTTGACCCCAGAAACTACCCTACAAGACCTGTGTTTTAACACAGTCCTTAGTCCTAAACAGCCCACCCTATTACATTGCTGAGCAACATGGATATACAATATCCTAATGCCTCTGTGGCCAGCTTAGTAGATTTGGGTATCCAAAGGCAATGCAGCAACTGTCTCAGAGAACCATTTAATCATTGAAGAAAGTAAGAAAGTATGCAAGAGATGTAAATATACAACTTCCTTGGAGGCAAAAATTCCACATACAAACAAGTCTGTCAAGAATACCCACACTGCATCCCTCACACATACTGCTCATTATCACGCAGATTGTCTTATTCTGAGGTATTTAAAAGAAACCTTCCCAAATCTCAAAAACATTCCAAAGCCACCTAATGAGAATACTTTTCTTTCAGCAATCACTAAAATACACACTAAAAGAAACAGCAAACATCTTGCATAAGCCTGCACCTAATGGTCCCCCAAAAGCAAAGCCAATAAGGCAAGCATATACTTTACCTAATATCTTGTTACTGAGGACTTCATTGTATGACACACCAATTCCTCACTCACCAGGTTAGACAAGGACAAAATAACGGTTAGTTGCATATCTGGTCACTGCACCTCAGGTACAAATATGATTCTATTATTGTCGAATTGTGCGCAAATGACCTGAGATGTACCTCACTGTACTATATGAAAAGAGACATACTGGATCTCTTGGAGTATGTGAAACAGACATGTTTGAGCCTCGCATTGAGCAGCATTCTACTTTCATTAAGGATGATTCCAGAGTATGAACATAAAATGCTTTATTTTAATTAGCTTAGTGTCTGGTTCAGCAAACCAGAATGCTTCACCAAGGATTAGGCTGTCCTCCCTAGGCATTCAGATATTGGCTAAAACTTTCCCAACCACTAAGACCCTTTTTTTAGCAATGCCTAAAACCAAAACTACCAACACAGTAAAAAAAGCCTTCAAGCAACCTTAACTTGTTACTGGTTAATGTTATTAGACTAAACAAAAAAAAAAACTCCATACAGTTAAAGCTCTCCTCACTCTGGAGAATGTTGATATCTGTGCCATAACAGAGATTGTATTTAAAGCTGTAGAAAGTACTCCAGCAGTGCAAGGCTGTAGTGCATTCCACATATTTAGACCAACAACAGCACAGACTGAGGGCAAAGGAGTAGGTGTCTTGATCTACTTTAGCAACAGATATATCTCCAGGTAGGATGTATAGGATGATACCATGGAGCTCATCCATGTGCAAGTCACCATAGGTATGCTCCCTAACCATGTTATGGCTACATACATGTCATCATCTATGCTCCTAGAATCTCAAAACTCTTACCTAAGCCTACAAAATGCACTTGCCATCCAACCAAGGACCCTGTTTACAGGTGGCTTTAACTACCCTTCTATTGACTGAGAAACGTACACTGCCTCAATCTCACAATGCTCCCTGGACTTTATTAACATAAATGCCCTAGAACAGATAGTGCACACTCTAACCAGAGGATCAAACATACTGAATCTGTTACTCACTAACATGGGAGAGTATTGCATCCCTCAGCCCCACCACCACCACCACTCCACCACTCCATGTCATGTCCTCATTAGTGAGATTGGATTATAAAGCTGTTTCATTTAATGTAACATCAACCTAGAAAACACAGCCAAACCAGTAGCAGTTATGAGGTATTCTGAGGCAAACTAAATCCTATTAAGTGACAGTTTTCCAAAATTCAAGGCTCCCCAAACCCTGAAACTACAGCAACTTTGCAAAATTATTCCATGTCTCTAAACAAATATGTAAAGGCTGCATAGAGACTGCAGTACCCTCCAGAAGTAAACACAAAATAAACACCATAAACAAACCCCACTGGTGGAATACTTATCTAAACAGGGTATATATTAAAAGAAAAAAACTCATGGCCAAAATCAGGAAGAGCAACTTCCTTAAAGACAAGTGCTCTCTTGTACAACTAAACAAGAAACTAAGAGGTCTAATTAAGCCCAAGAAGGCCATAAACAAAGTCAGACTAGCCTTGTAGGCTAAGGACAATCACAAGGCCTTCTTCAGCTATGTCTAGAACCTTAAAGATAACACAAAGCTAAACTAGTGGTGGATGGTATCCTCTTCACCGATCAGGATGACACAGTAAATATACTGGTTGATAAATTCAGCTCAAACTTCATCACAACCCCCCCCCCCAGGTCCACCAGGTGAAATCCCCTCCAGCATACTTCCCCCAGCTATTAGCAGGGATCAGGTGCTTGCAGCACATCCTAATGCCAAAAACATCACCTCTGCTGATATCGTGAACATTGTGGTTTCCCCTGAACACTATAAAACACAACCTATCACAACCACATGAGGCACTTTTCGGCCTCAAAACAGTTATTCCTTCCACAGGGGCTAAGTGGATTGAGGAACACAACAGTCATTCCCCATCACAAGGGTAGACCATCAACTGACCCAGGGACCTCCCAACAACTTATCAGTCTATCAATCCTAATATGCAATGCCATGGAATGAATTATTATGGAAATAACAAACAAGGACATCAGCAACCTACAGATAATGGACCCATCCCAATTTGGTCATCATGCCTACTTAACCTGGTAGATTTCTTTGAGAGGATCTCTAAGGCAATGGATAAGGGTAAAGCAGTGCATGCTGTGTATCTTGACTGGCCAAGGCATTCAGTACAATGCTCCACTCAGTTATTGTTGACAAGCTCTCTGAGATTGGCAATAATCCTTGCATAACTCCCTGGTTTGCTAGCTGCCTCACAGACAGGACCCAAGAAGTCAGGATTGGTGAGACCACCTCCACCAAGAGACCAGTCACTAGCAGAGTACCCTAGGACTTCAAGTTGGGCCATCTCTTGTTTGGCATTTACTTCTCAGAAGTCAAGGTTAATGTTCATGTTCACAGATGATTGCAAATTGGCAACTATTATAGATTTCCCCCAAGACACCAACATCCTCCAAGAGGGTTTAACACAGACAAATGACTCGATTCAAAGCCATGGCCTAAACTTTAATGCCAAAAAGCATTATAATGCCCTTTGGGAAACTGTAATTTTTTTAATACTAATACCCTAAGCTGGATCACTTTAAAATCTCAATAATAATGCACTGCATGAATTATGTGCCCTGGTCAGAAAAAATATTCTCACTCAGAGAATTCCTACCCCCCCCAAAAAAAAACTCTTTCAATGACTCTTTACAGGGGTACCACAACAAGACATTTTGTTCCACAATCAGTAATGAAGTTACTAATGGCCTGTACTTGATTTTACAAGTGGACCCATAATATCCATTACTATTCATTCAATAAGGACATCAAGCAATAGATAAGATTATTAAATGATTCATAATTCCTGTGTGTTAGATGCTTTCCTTTTATACTACAGATAGACTGCACAAAAGTCCTGCATGTTATTGTTAATGTGAAGCCAGAAAACCATAGCTTTGATCTTACCCATCACTAAATGACCACCACAGAATGTAGCTGTGTGCTAATTTTATCACAAATGTTCTAAATCGGACTGGGACTAACTGGCTCAGAAGCTGCTTTTTGCTTTTGGTTGCTCTATAGGGGAGGCCATTTTCCTTTTGCTCTTTATGAACTCTTTCTGTATTCTCGGTGTCTCTATCTTTCTCAGTTTATTGTCTGCTTATTGAGCTTTTTTTTTTAATTTAGAAGTCAGCATTACTTTCAACCATTGTCTAATGGTAAGTAGAGGCTAAGGACACTTATACTGTAAATGTAGGCAGAAGTTTCCGCTTCATCTAATTAATCTTGTAAAAGTTATTTTCGTACAACAGGGTAATAGTTTTTGTTTCTCTTCTTCAGTAATTTTGTTAACATCTTTACACTTGGAGTCATGTTTCTCTTCCATACTGGCAGTCTGCTTTTATGTGGCAGGGACAATCTTAGTGATGTTAATAGGCTCACCTTTCCTTTTTTATTCAGTAAAAGATTCATCTGTTTTCTCCTCACTTTCTAAACCACTGCCCTTAGTACATTCCTTACTATAGAGCCTTCTCCAATAGTTACTACACTACCTTTTTAAATACTTTTAGTGCTTGAATGCTTTGGTAATAATCACCTTCTCATCAAGTGTCCATTCTGACTTCCTTAATTATTTCAATAACTGGGTCTTCTGAAAGACTTAGTATTAGGTTCAGTTGACCCTTTTACCAAGAGGCAGATCATAGATCCTTTTATGTCTTCTATGTCTAATCCATTTTATTTACCAGTTATATACAGTACATTTCTGTCAGTATGTCTAACTGTATCCTTCCCCTCATAACTTCCATAGCTCTGTAAACTGGGAATATCTTGACTCATTATCACATAATGCATTAACGTCAGTACTCAATGTACAAAGAACAACAATTTACCCAAAAGAGCCTGCATTTATACTTGAGTTCTATGGTAGTCCCCTCTTACCTTCAGTGTGCATCTCTTTAATTTCCAGCTTACTGTTTGTTTTATGCTTACACAGATATTGTGATTTAGTAATATAGTCATCTTCCACAAGTTCTGCAACCCCTGCATTTTTTACATCAACCACAGTATCGCATTTAATATGTTTACTAACAGCACAATGGCAAATGCATGTTTTATACTGCTAGTAGCTAAATATTCAGTATCATCACATTCCATAAGCCTAAGTTCTATATTCATGCTTTTAGATGCAAATTGTTAAATTTCAGAAACAGACTTTATAGGCACAGTTTTGTTGTCAGGAGTTGTGCTACTCTTATTTGTCATTTTTTAGAAGACTTAAAAAAACATTTCCAAAGCTAACTTTTTTTTTTACAGACAAAGCAACATACTTAGGTGACAAAAAATGCTGCCTTGTAGGAAACAGCAAAAACTAAATGAAAATAAAGTCTGGGACCTTATAAAACCTTGAGCAAGTATATTCCATCCTTGCAGAACTTCTACACAGAGTATTTAAAGTGTGTATCTTCATCATAATTGATTCAAAGCTCATATCATTACTTACTGTCAGTGAATAAGCTTAAATACAAACAAGTCTTTATAAGTTTTACTTATGACCTCCCTTCTATTTCAAGATTAAGGGACATCTTCAAATATTTATACTACAGGGACTGGACTTCCAGTCTGTTTTCTCCCTTCAGACCTGACTTCCCCACAGACATCTTGACACATTCCTTCCTCAACACAGGACTAAAAAAAAGGAATTTACCTTTTCCTTTGCTTCCCATTATATTTCTCAAATGCACTAGTTCCGTATTTAAACTGACCTGTCTGTTCTTAACAAATACTCTGCCCCATATTCTCTAGGCTCAGACCCCTCTGCAGCCACCACTATACCTCAGTAGATATATGGATATAGACACATTAGTGAAAGCATCCAAAGTTGACTTGACTGCCTAAATATCAACCACATATGATCAAAAATATAGAAATTGACACTGCCCTACATGTGCACCAAAACACAGACTTAGTGCATACAACTTCCAAATAAAAAAAAAAAGTACATTTTCTTTTAAGGGTAGCAAGCTGCCCTGCACTCCCCATGTGGAAGGCTGTATGACTAATAGCCCTTGCTAATTCTGAGATCACACAATTCCTGGAAAAAGGAAATATTCACCTTCCCAGGGACTGTTGATCTTGCACATCTGATAGTCAACCATATGCTGTTGATGAGACAGCTATGAATATTACACACAATTGACATATTCACTGCCACAATTTGTTTTGTTTTGTTTTGTTTACTGGTGTTGACCATTCATCAGGCATAACAGAATTGTAAGATACCTCAAGAACAAATACAGAAGAATATGTAGAAATTGTAAAGAAAGAGCATTTACAAAGATATCAACATACTGAAGGAATTGGCATTATACGGCATCTTTGGAAAATGTATTGTTGTGCAATATCAGTGTAAAAATGTGGGATTATATTATACTAATGCAGAAAAGAACTGTTGCTGCAAAAATAGATATAAGCAGATTGTAATGTCTTTTGGCTTTTCCCGGTTAGGCGTCACCACAGCGGAACTCCGGTCTGCTAATGATTGGCAGTAGATTTTTACAGTGTCGAGTTGCCAGCCCGATGCTCAACCTTCAAAGAAGGCACACCCATTCATGCACGCACCTACCTGTATGTCTTTAAATGTCAGTCGACCGTGGGGAGGACATGCAGACTTCTCACAGAAGGGGCTCCAGCCGAGAATCGAACTGAAGAACCTCTTGCTGTGAGGTGACAACTCTATAAACAGATTAATGGTGTAAACCAGGTAGATATGGCTGAATCATATCAAGGGCAGAGAAAAGAGGGCAGCTGCCCAGGCAGCAATCTGTTAGGGGTCAAGATCAGCAGATGCCAATGGTGTAAAAGTGCAGTAACAGTACACTTATATGAATCTGAGAAGGCACAGCAGCTTCTTAAAAGAATGACAATATTGCATTTGCAATTGTGACAGTAACTGTAGCAATTTGCTTGATACACCTGTAGAAGCAGCTCAGCTATATAGCATTACAGAGGACAGAAGAGTTTTTTTCCTCTTTTTTTTTTTCTTTTGCTCCTTAACTTAGAGTTAAATGATGCCAGTTTAAGGAGCTGCCTAGGAGAACCAGATGACCTACTTCCTGTTCTGAAATACAAATAGATATCTCATCTCAGTGATACCTTCCCATCTTCCATCGACTGTCACATGATAACCTCATGTGTTCTCCACTATTTGGATACTTAATTAGCACCGAACATAAACTTAAACCAAAGTTTTCTGTTAGATACACATAAGTCATGCTAAAGGGAATCACATAGATGTAGCCTGTCAAGTGTGTGTTTATACCTCATTTTGATGCTTTGTACATAAGGCTGTATTCCCTTAACTGACTGTACTATTCACAGCTGGCTCAAAAATCTATTGACAAAATAATTTCTGAGAGACAGTGTTTGGAAGGGGTAGACTATTTTCTAAGACAGGGAGCTTTAAAGGTACCTTTGACATTTTTAGTACTCCTGCAAACTGTTCACTGCAATTCTACTTTAGAAAAATATTGAGGTCCATACATGCATGCATACATACAAATATTTCAAGCATGGGCAGTAATAACATTCTAGTCTGCCAAAACATTACAGTATGCTGAAAAATGGCTACAGGTGGCAAGACAAATCCAAGGAACACAATATAATCCACAGAGACAAGTTTTAATTCATAAAACAAGTAGTGTAAGTGCTTTTGTCTTGCTTCTATGAGCAAGACTTCATCAGACAAACAGAACTAATGCAAAATAATCAGAGTAATCATTCTCATAATGAGTGTCCATTTTTTCTTAAAATGATCTAAACTAGTGCTTGCTTTAATAAATTTTGATAGACTACTCCATGTATAGCTACTCTCTGATTGAAATATCTCACTACCATATAATCTCAGTTTTTATTTTAATTTCTCCATATCTTTTGTGTTTCTAATACTATGACAGGAATCAACTCCATTCCTAAGTCAAAGTACAATTAAAGTTCATGAAATTAGTATTGTTCCAATCTTTGATGTCAACTAAAAGTGCTCTTCACAGTACCGGTAATGTGCCCAGTAATGACTCTTCCTGCAATTAGTATGGGGTTACATGTATTGTTAACATATCTAAATATGACTGTAAATTCTTTTTTGATAAGACCCGTAGCTGCAACTACTATTGGAACTGTCTGGGTATCTTTCTTCCACATTGTTCTCATTTCTGCCTACAGATCCTGATATTGTATGACTTTGTATGTCTCTATACGCAAGACACTGTAATCACTGGATGTAGCAATTTCAATGGTCAATGCTACCTTTGTCTTCTTTTTTCTGGACCACTATATCCAGTTTTCTAGCATTTATCTTTTGAACTGTTGGTAATGGGAGATCTCATGTGATATAAACTTTATCATTTTCTATGATGCTTTGTGGCTTATGTTTCCAGTGTTTTTCAGCCACTTCAGTACCATAATGTTTGCACAATCCCCAGTGCAACAGTCTTGCCACATTGTCATGCCTTTCCATATGCAGTCCTTCTGCCATTAATATATCACACCCAGCAATGAAGTGTGTGACTGTTTCCAGTTTGGTTTTGCAAAACTTAAATTTGTGTTTTTCTCCCACATGTTCAATGGACTTTGTAAACCAGCATGTACATAGCCCACTATCTTGGGCTGCCAATATTAACCTTTCATCTCTTGATTTGAATTTGCCTCTACATAACCATTCTTGTGTTCATTCCTGATCATCATGAAGTTTTTCCAGAAGATTTTTATACTTGCAGCTATATTTATGCTTTTTCCACATTTCTTGCTTTCTCATCTGGTCCTTCACCTTATATTCTTTCTTTTGTTTTTTGGCACATTCAGCTGCTGCCTGATTTTTATCTACTTCTGGTTTGACTACTTGACACCAATATGCATCTGCTAAATTAAGCAGATAAGCTATCTTAGATTTATTCTCCTAATGTATCAAGACTTTCACTAAATTTGGGTCTCGTGAGGTCACCAGATATGTGTGGAGTCCCATGATTGCAGATCTATACATGTAATCAATTTCAAGGAGGCTCATCCCTCCTTTGGAACGGGGAATATATAATCTTGATATACACTGATTTTTATAAATCATTTGGTGAGCATGAAGCAGCCTTCTTGTTTTCCTATCTAATGTATCCAACACATTTTGGGGCCAGTCAATCACTCCAAAAGTGTAAGTTAGGAAAGGAACAGCAAACTGGTTTATAGCCTGGATTTTGTTCCTAGGTGTCAACTCTGTTTTCAGAATTAATTTAAGTCTTCAAAAGTATTCCTTACTAAGTTTTATTTGCATTTGTTCATGTTGTATTGTTGAGCCTCCATCAATTCCAAAATATTTATACATTCTGTGAAGGCTGCCAACCTAGGTAGACAGAATTTTGTAGATAATTCTATGTCATTGTAAATATTAATGTAATCCACATGCTGTTTTACAAATGTAAAAAAAACTAACTGTAAGAAAAGTATGTTATATGTTATGAACTTCAAAAATGTAACCGCAGTGCACCGTGCTGGAATAAAGCCAATAAATTAAAGCATTTTAAGACTGTTTGATCTCAGCTCAGAGACAGGATGTCTGGACTAAGGAATTCTTTCTATTGTCTTAGGACAAGAGTTAATTACTAGATTTTATATGTAAAATGTCTTTTATTGCTGTGGCTTCCTGCAGGTGCAGATTACAAAAAGAAATGTAAATGGTGAGTTTCAGTTAGCCTGGGAAACTAAATCAGAACTGTTAAGAATGATGTAATCTGAAATGATTCAGCAGTACTGTGTTATTAATTTAAGACTTTCTCAGAAAGAAAGATAGAGCATTTTGGATTTTGTCTGAACCTGAACACGACAACTCACCAGCACTCTGCCTTTGTTCTGTAAGTAGGATCTTAGATGTTAGTATTTCTCTTAGAGTTAGATAGAAATTTAGCCAGATTAGTCTAGCTGTTTTCTATATTTATGTCAGACTATCCTGTAATATTATTTTAACATATTCCTGTGATTTCTAAACTCTGTAATATCATTGTGTTGAAGTAATAAGTATTATCTTGTATTTTTATTATTTATTATGAAATACTTTTAAATCTTTCAACTGTGGCTGTTTTGCGTAACGGTAATTTAAGCTCTTAGAGTACATTGCCTGTATTTGGTGATACTATACAAGCCACTCCAATAGCTTTAGCCCTGGGTCACACTTACTATTTGTATAACAGTAATATTGCACAGTGAAACTGGTCACCCTTTGGGAAGGGCCTCATAGTAGCTGATATTAGTGGTTGGTGGCAGTGATTTCTACCTTATAGATGGGAGAGAAGGGGGCATAGCTGGACAACCTGTGTCACTCCTCCATAAGAGTGTCTGTGTGTTGTATATAACTCATATCTCAAAGTGTGTGTGTGTGTGTGTGTGTGTGTGTGTGTGTGTGTGTGTGTGTGTGTGTGTGTGTGTGTCAGTTACTCAGGCAGGGAAATGAAGCACTGGTTGGACAGAGATGGCGCTTGAGATTTTGGCTTAACCACTAGGGTGATATCTGTACCCTACAGCTGTGCCAGTGGGGAGTCTTACTGAGGATCTGAAGAGAAATGTAAAAACCAGCCCCAGACTGACTGTGATCTCTGTGTGCTCTTAAGGGAAATTGTAGTTTACTGTTTGTGTACTTGTTATCCTTTCCATTGTGCACCCCCCTCACTGGTGCTAGTGGTGAAGATTAAGGCTCCTTGATTACTAGGCCACTGCATAGGTGTCACACATTCCCTCTTGCTCAAGTTCTTTTACATCATATTCTTTTCCCAAACTGATGTTTTCCTGGTGCTGCAGTTTTCCTGCTTTAATAGTTGCTTTTGCACACTTATCAAGACCAAATGGCATTCTTAGATCATCTGAAAAGGTTTTGACAACCTGTAGCTGTGCTTCCAGTTTCTCATCTGATGAGCTATACAGTTTTAAATCACTGAGAAAGAGAAGATGAGAAGTCTTTACACTTTGTTATTTTTAGGAGCCAAATTGTAGCCATGGCCTAACTTGTTAAGTAAACAGCTTAATGGGTTAATGACAAAGCAGAATGACAATGGTGACAGAGAGTCATCCTGCAATATCCCCTTTGAATATTTATCCCTGGGATAATAATCTGTCCTCTTTCATGGCTTAATTGGAAAGTGGTCTGCCATTGTTTCATGGTCACTGTAATGTAGTCGATCAGTGTAGGATGTATCTTATACATTTTTAAGCACTCTTTTATCCATGAATTAGAGATACTATCAAATGCTTCTTTTATAGTCAATCCATGCCATACTTAAATTCTTCCCCTTTTTATAGTTCTCCAGTATGACTTTATTTAACAACAAATGATCCTTTGTTCCATATGACTTTCTTTTATTCCCCTTTTGTTCTACTGCCATAATTGAGTTTTCTTCTAAATGACTATAAACTCTGTTGGCATCAGTCCCCATGTATAGTTTATGCATCTTCAGAAGGCAAGTTATTAGTCTATAATTTTTTGGGTAACTGGCAGGTTCACTCTTGAGAAGGAGTATTGTTTTCCCTTTCATTAGCCAGGTTGGTGTATGTTGAAGGTGTGCATATAAATAGTTATTACTCTTGGCTAAATCCTTATGCAAAGATGTTAATACTTTTAACCAAAAGTTAGGCACTGCATCTGGGCCTGGGGTTTTCCAGTTAGAGACTTTTCCTAACTTTGTCTCGATCTATCTGGCTATTATTTCATCCAATTTCATATCCTGAACCTTTAACCATTCTTTCTTTTACTTCTTCTATCCATTTAGCATCTTTGTTATGTTCCACAGGATCTTCATGGATACGTCTCCAAAATGTATCTACTTCCTCTTTTTTTGGTAGTCTTTCAATTCATTTTGCCTTATTTCCCTATTTGCCTTATTTCCCAATTCTCTATAAAACATTTTTGGGTCATCAATAAATTGCTTATTTTGTACTTTTCCTTTATATTTATCTGTGTACCTTCTACATTTTTCCTCTTGTGCTGAAATTTTTAGTTTGTTATTTGCAATAGTGCATGATAGATCCTGGTCTGTTCTAATGCTGTGCATTGCTTTTATCACATCTATCTTTCTCAGTATTTTTGTTGATCTATTCCCTCTTCTAAAGTCTTCTAAGAGTGACACTTCTTGTCTTAATTCCTTTATAGTTTTCTCTATTTGATACTTCCATGATGATATTTGATTTCTCCCCTTCCTTTCCCTCACTAGCCTGTGCTCTTCTGTTAGAACTTTATCAGTTATTTAGCAGCATAGTAATATATCCTGTTTACTTCTGTTATATCACATGGATCTCTATGGACAGTCCTAATTACTGCATTCATTTGTTTTATCAGACTTCTGACTTTTTGGGTTTTATTAACCTTCTGCAGTCTATTTCCCTCATTGATCTTAATGTATCTATCCATGTCTATTAAATCAAGCAACTCTTCTCTTAGCTCATTTTCTTCCAAACTGATGGCACATCCCTTGTTTTCCTTTTCATGTGGGCATTCTATAGAAAGCTTTATAGCACCTTCCTGTGGCAACTTCTCTTCAATTTCATCCTGTTCCATCTGTTGCCCTGTCATATGGGACCACATTGGCTTATCACTCCTTAACATTGACTTCATCGGAGTTTCCACATTTCCTGTTCCTTTCTTTGCTGTCTAGCTTCAAGTAAATATTTATACTGATTTCCTGCGGAAGGCTCCAAAATATCTTGAAATGGCACCTAACCACTTGCTACCTGTTCCAATGGTTTCCCCATAATTTGGATATCCATTGGTCTATCCTGTTGTGGTCCTTTCTGCATTTGATTTTCTACACTGAATCCTTCACTTTGCAGGTTCTCCATAACCTCCATTTTTATTTCTATAACTTCTCCATTACTAATCTCTTTTCTACTTTTCCTCTTTGTCTTCTTCTGATGATTCTACAATTTTTTTTGATTACCCCAAAAATTCCCAGGAGAAGTTATCTCTAATTGCCCTACATACCTGAGCAAAGTCTCTTGTTAAGTATCTGTATGAAACATTGTACAAGTTCAGATCTTTTAATCTTTCATAATAAACTAAATTTTCACATCTGTGGATGCCCTTGGTTT
The DNA here is from genome assembly GCF_019279795.1 of Protopterus annectens. NCBI lineage: Eukaryota > Metazoa > Chordata > Ceratodontiformes > Protopteridae > Protopterus > Protopterus annectens. Next base: position 801,461,922 of record NC_056736.1, read on the forward strand.
ATTTCCACGGCACTCTTCCAATTTACTAATGCTAGTTTTCTTATACGGTTTCCATATTTTTGTTCCAATCTCTATTTTGGTTCAGATGCAACTTACAAAACAATGACTTCATTTCTGGTTTACTAGATTTTATATAACTTTTTATACAGCCTGTATTTAAATAATTATTAACCAATTGGTTGATATGATCTTGAAAAACTCAAAACTGGAGATACCCATATAACCAGGTCCTTAAATGAATCTGTGATTTCAATCACTGTGTGATGTATTATTCACTCTTCCATCTATGTCTCCAAAATCTCATATGCTTATTTTTTTATGTATTTATTAGCGTATTATTCTCGTGAGTCCCAAACTGTCAATTTAGTCAAGTTCCTTTGCAGACACGTCCTGTCTGTACTACATAACATTGGTTCATAGGTTCATAGGTTGGTACTATAGGCTATCGGCCCTAGGGCCTATACAAGCCTAGCCATAACAATTCCTTGGCTATTTCTTCCCACAGTATTTACTTTCTTGGACCCCTATCTAGCAGGGTGACTGACGTGATCCCTGGGGGTGAATTTCCTATCTCCCATCCAGTCATCAAGGTTCCTTTTGAAGAGGGCCAAAGAGGTGCTCTGCTTTACATGTATGGGCAGTATATTCCAGAGTTTGGGGAGTCTCTGGGTCAGGAACCTATCCCTCCAGCATGTTCTGTTCATTGTGATGACAAGGTTTAGATCCCAGGAGCATGTGTCTCTGAGGGATTGGGATTTCTTTAAGTGTAGCATGTCCAACAGTTCTGGGTTTGACATGGCCTTGTATGTTAAGCAGAGATCGCCTCTGAGTAGATGATATGTGGCAGAGTATAGTTGGAGTTTTTTTAAATGGTCAGCATAGGACATCTTCTTTAGACCTGTGATTCTTTTAGTGAGATATTTCTGCGGACTTTCCAGTTGTTGCAGATGTCTTGAGAGGTACATACCAAATGGGGCATTGTATTCTATAATGGGTCTAATGAGGGATGAGTACAGTGGGACAATGACCTTCTTTTTCTGGATGAAAAGCCATTAGTGATGAGGTGTGCCACATAGAAGTATTTCCTGACTGTTGTGGTGATGTGGTTATCGAAGGTGAGACCACCATCCACCTGTGTCCCTAAGTTTCTTATCACACTTTCAGTGTTTAGTGTACTGCCACCTATGTGGTAATTCAGGGGTACATGTTTTTTTCCCAAAGGGGATAACTATACATTTCTTGGCATTGAGCTTGAGCCCGTGGCTCTGGCACCAAGCATCTGTTTCTGTAAGACCCTTTTATAGAATATCCACATCATTTGGGGATTCAATAATGCCTCCCAGTTTGCAGTCTTCTGCAAACTTTGTTAGCCAGAGTCCCTTAGTGTTGGCCTGTACTTCAGAGAAGTAGATGCCAAACAAGAGCGGTCCCAGGACTGAACCCTGAGGTACCCCACTTGTCATTTGTCTGGAGATGGATTTGGAGTTGGCTACATTTACAGTGTGGGTTCTGTCAGTAATCCAGTTGGCAACCCATTGATTGTAGTAGGGGTTAATGCCCATCTTAGTAAGTTTATCTATGATTCCAAAGTGAGGGACAGTGTCGAAGGACTTAGCGAGGTCCAGAAAGGCTGTGTCGACCACCTTACCTTTGTCCTTACCTCTGTAGACTGATTTGAAGAAGTCAATCAGGTTCAGGAGACAAGATCAGCCCTTCACAAACCCAAACTGCGTGGGGTCCAGTGTTTGAAGGTTGTCAATGTCTTTGTTTATAAGTTCCATGATAATACGTCCCATGGCCTTGCAGATCAGGCTTGTCAGACTGATGGGGCAATAGTTCCTGGAATCCAAGGTGGATTCCCCCTTGTGGAGTGGGATAACTGTGGGATGGGATAACTCAGTTGGCACGAAGCCTGAGGTGAGGCTATGATTAAACATGACACTTAGGTGAGGTGCCAGTTCATTTTGTAGTTCATGTAGTACACCACCTGGGATGTCGTCTGGTCCCATGGATGCTGTATTCTTAGCTTTGGAGAGTGCATTTTTTACCTGTGTGACTGTTATTACCAAAATTTGGCAATCTTTTGGTATTGAGATGGGCCCTTTAGGGGGTGAGAGGGGGTTGAAGTTTGCACTGAATCGTTCTGCCAGGATATTGGCAATATCCTTGGGATCAGTATATTTAATGCCATTCTACTGTAGCTCAGAGCAGACCTGAGCATTGCCATTTAGATTCTTGACATAGCTATAGAATGCCTTGTGGCTGTCTTTGGAATCTTTGGCAATTTTATTTTCATAACTAGCTTTGGAGGATTTTATGAGGGACCTCAGCTTCTTACTGAGGCTGGTAAGGGAGTTTTTGCATCCTGGGATTTTCCTCTTTTCTGCAACAGTTTCTTCCTTTTGTTGTAAAGTTTGTTTATGGCAAGGGATCACCAGATTGGCTTCCGTTTTTTTGAGGAGAGTGTTTTGGTTCTATTGGGGATTGCATGATTCATGCACAAGTGCATGTGCTCATACAGTGCCGTAGTGTAGGAGTTAGCAGTCGAACTTTCAGTTTCCGTCTGCATGGGCATCATGAAGTTTGTCACTTCTGACTTGAGTAGCATGAAGTTGGCTTTGGAGAAGTTTTTTTACAGAGGTTTCCTTACTGGGGGTGGGGGTGGGATGTGGATATCAAGGGTGATTAGCTTATGGTCAGACCTGACCAACGAGGGGGTGACCATAGGTGTGGAGCATCGATTTCCCATGTTGATAATGACCAGGTCTAGGATATTGGAGCCCCTGTTGAGACTAAGGATTAGTTGATCCAGGGCATTGGAATTTATGAATTCCAATAAAGGTTGGGCAAAGGTGTTGGTACATGAGTAGTTTTCCCAGTTAATGGCAGGGTAGTTGAAATCACCCAGTATTAGGGTGTTTGGTTGTATCTTAATATTTTCCAGTATGTTTAGAAAGGTGTTGTTTGATCTTGAGGCATGGTGGGAGATCTGTAGCAAGCTACAGTTTGGATTGCAGTCTTACCTAGTGTTAGTTGCACCTGAAGAATTTCAGATGCATTGTGTTGGGCAACTAGCCTGGTGTTGTGAATATCCTTGGTGAATATAGACACTCCTCCACCTTTAGTGTTTCGGTCCTGGTTTGGTGGCCAAAGTGGGTGGTAAGAGTTGTAGCCTGCTATTGCAGGGGTGCTCTCTGGAGCCTTGAACCAGGTCTCTTTTACTGCACAGATATCAGTGTTCTCCATTTTTAGGAATGCCTCAAGAGAGTGCATTTTGTGGTTTAGACATCTAGCATTGAGTAGCATTACCTTCAGATTTTGCATGGTTGTACCTGTTATGGTGGTGATTGTGTCCTTTGAACTTTGCCTAAAAAAGGCACTATAGGGGTGACAAGAGCCTTAACCAGTAACCTGAATCCCAGGGGGCAACAGGTGCAGACCATCTCTGGCAAAGCTTCGTGGTCTGTCGATCATGTCATCCCAGGCAGACAGATACTGGATCCCCTTTGAATGACACCAGAAGCTTAGCCAAATCTTGAAGTCAATCATTTTGTCCTTATACTGTGGTATCATTCTGGAGGAAGGCAGGATGCTACTCAGAGCTAGGGTCATACCTGCCTGGGCCACATGATCCGAGAGCTTTTCCATATCTCTTTTCATGTAGTCCACAGAGGTACATCTCCAGTTATTCACTCCAACATGGACAATGACAGAGTCATATTTGTACTTGTTGTGGAGTGACTTGAGTGCATGCATTATGTGGTGGATCCTGGCACCCGACAGGCAGCTGACTGTAATTTTCTCCTTGTTCAGCCTGGTGAGTTGGACATCAGTGTGCATGACTATAGAGTCACCTATGACTAAAGTGTTGGTTACATTGTCTTGTCTTAGGGGCTGTTGTTGGGTGCCACACTGGTGTTGTGAGCTATGTGACACTTTGGTTGTGATTGGTGTTTGTTTGCGTTTCAGCTTCGGAGGTCCTTGTTGCTTGGGCCAGTTACTGTTAAAGCTTTCCACATATGTGAGTTTAGTGTTGCTATGTGTGGGTGTTGGTGGTGTGGGTTTAGAAGGGCTATGTGTTGCTTGAGGTGTATTGTGGATGTTAACCTTCTCCTCTTGACTGTATAGCACAATTTTGGGTGGAGAGAACTTTGCTTCCTGTTTGGCTATGTAAGTGCATCTCTCACAGGTTGTAGTGTTGGGTGGTAGGAGGAGAAGGTTGTCTGTGTACATGAGAAAATTTCTGCATTGCACTAGTATGCCCAGATTCAACAGGTGGACAGGAGAAATCACCGGAAGTTGACCATTGGACATGCCTGGTTTGGTGCTTTGTTTTTGTAAAGTACAAGAGCTGTTTTCCCTTACCTTAGCATGGTACTTTGCAGTTATAGACTATTTAGTGCCTACAGTTAATTTCTCCTTATTGACAAGGAGAGTTGAGTGCTTGTATCAATTTAAGACTTATCAGTTAATACTCAGTAATTAAGCAAGAAAGATGCACTGGGACATTATGACCCAGTGTCATGAAACCATTAAAATGTCAAGCTAGTCAGTTGGAAAGAAGTAGAAATGGAAGTAAATGTAAAAACCTGTATCTTTTTTATTCACAAATAAACAAATTAACAATTTTTTAAAGACATTTACATGTATGCAATAACATTTATAATTAGAGAAAATACAAATACTAATAGTAAAAAGGCAAATTTAATACATATTCCAAGTTATGTTTTACTGATTCATTATAATTTCATAAGGTTTCAGCTCTGTTTTGTCACATGCAAAACTCATCTGTCTATTCCAGAATGTTAGCATGCGTACTACCCTTATCAGTGGCAACAGGAAGTAGGTGAGAATATTTTGTAAATCAGTGAACATCAGCATTGCAAACAAAAATAGCATGTGCTAATATTGTATACCAACTGCTTATTGTGGTTTAAAAAAATATAAATTCTTACTCTTGCATGCACCTACATTTCACATTAGTTTTTGCTATTTCTAATTATTTATTTTCTCTCTAACCAGGAGTTATTTATTTATTTAGTTAGTTAGTTACATTTATACAATTCATGTTCTTTTTTGATTTCTTTCACACTGATATATTTCCCAAACTGCTCAGCGTGTACGCTATTTCTATGCTTGATCATTTTGGAAATATTGCTTAAATTTATATTACCTATGAAAGAATATAATGAACAACATTCAAGGTCTCAATCCTGACTTAGGGCTGTGAAAAGTTTCTGTGCATAATTTTGTTAAAGAAATGTTAAATTTTTACTGAGTCATTTACTGTTAGAAAAGGGAAAGATGCAATACAGCAGCTGAAGAGGACAGCAGCAGCTTTAAAAAAATACGTCCTACATCCACGTCCCCTCAATAATCAATGCTGAATTTAATAATTTTACAATGCTTATAAAAATCACCAAAGGCACGCAACACACTAAGAACTGTGTGTTATTTCCCAGTAGTGCGATATTTCAATGAACCTATGTTGTGATCGATGACCAAATTGTGAAAAGCATGCAAATTTGCCTTCATATTCTACCTTCGATTATACATACAAACAGAAAGACAGATACACACAGAGACTTATAGCATATTGATTTTAAACTGTCCATTGACCAGGCAAACAAAAAGATATTAAAATATAAATAAATAAATAAGGTCTTATTTATTAGTCACTTTACCAAAAGGCAATGATATTTTAATAATCTAAGAGCCTTATTAAAAATATATTATATTATACTTCTTTCAGACCTGCAACCCCCAGGTGAGAATTAGTGGACTTTCACATTTATCACAAATATAGTTTCTTTTTTTCTACATATCAGATCTATAATCCATTCCATCACTAAAGTACTTTTGTAAAAAAAAAAAAAAAAAAAAAAAAAATCAATAGTTTTTCATTTACACAGCTGACTGGTGTTTTCTATCCAGACAGTTGTTTGTACACAAAGTGACACTACATACACTGCAAGGAATTGTACAAACAATGACTCTTGCTTAGGTTTTAAAAATTTATAAGGTTATAACAGCGAAGAAACTGAATTATATAGTGTTATTCATTACTTTGCTTTTAAGATCTCAGCATGGCATGCTGTTACATTCCACAGAATGTTCTGTTCCCTTTTAGTGGATACACAGCAACCTTAAATAACTGTAGTTCTGTTTTATAACTTGACTTTGACCAGCATGGATTATGAAACCATAAAGTGATAATGATGCTCATATCATTTCCTTTCGGCTAGAAACAAATGCTTTGTGTTTAGGAAGTGTTCATCACTTAAAAGATTGCTGGGTTTGTGTTGAGGCTATAGTGTACAAACCTTCATAACAGATGCTTTTTAAATACTTCTAGATTATAATAGCTTTTATTATGGTATCAGCTTCACTCACAGATTCACTACAATATACTAGCTGCTGAAGTTCTGCAGCTTTGCTTGGCCACTTAGTTCAGACAGATATACAAATCTTGCTTCATTGTTAGTATTTCACAATTAACATGGACAAGTACAACTCTCCATTTTTTAGTATTCAGTAATTCACTTTTTATGGACTTAAACATATTTTCTTTCTTTGTGTCATTACAGTCTGAAGTTTCCTTCTTATGTCAGATTATTCAATTTGCTTGCAATGCTGTCCTTGGGTCTTAGGCCTTGAAGCAATACTTACAGGATTAGAGCATGACTCATTTTTATTTTATGTAAAATTACAGGACACTATGAAGGCTTCCTTATGTGCATCTTATCAATATAATTTTGCTGGTTTTGTATTTGTTCTTAGGTTCCAGTCGTACATATAATTGCATTATACCCTGCCAAAGTGGCAGTGGTTCAGCTGGTAGCATGCTTACCTTTGGAACTGGCAGACCATAAGGCTGTGGGTTCTGTCCCCATTAAAAGTGACTGGAATATGGTTTCAAATCACTGCACTGCAGCATTAGGGGGATGTTGCAATCCTGAGTGTGACATATTTTACTTGAGATGTTATACCAATGTCACATCTGATTGATTTGTTAGCTTAGATGGATGCAAAAATACCCCATGGCACCCAATGATCTGGCCAAATTTCCCTTAGTATAATAAATACCACCATCCCTGAAAAGAAGCCACTAACTCTGTAGCACTAACCAGGTCAAAGAAAGATAAATAAGAAGTTTTAGTTTCTCTCTTGAGTGACCATCAGCAAAACCTTATTCTCCATCCAGCAGGCTATTTGCTGCACTTCATACTGAATCATTCAGTTTTGAATATAGAAAAGTCACCTGTTTTAATCATATTGATTAAAAATCTCACTGAGAAATCTGTCTTTAAAACGAATCACTGATGTCACATTTTATCATGTTGTTATCAAAGCCAAAGGTGACAGCACAATTTCCTTATGATGTGTAGTTGATTTATTTTTTAATTACAAAGCTGGAAGATGTATCAAGCCCTCAAGTGTTACAGTCCTTTAGATGCAGGTACATTATATGCTATAGGTGGCTCCTACATGAGACAAAAGTGGATTATAGGGATTGGCAGAAAATCAAAGAGAAATGCAAGCCTAGAAATGAGTAAGAAATTTTGCATTAGTCAGCAGGTCGGATACTTATTTATTTCAGCTCAGTTAAATTGGGTAAGAGTAGACATTTTCCAGTCATGGCTACAGTCCTCAGATAAGCTCTGGCATCCAACCAGCTATTCCAGAATTTGCAGAAAATTTCTGATTATACTTCATAATATGTCCCTCATAAAATGTTAAATTTTCTGTAAAATCACTGAAGATTATATTCGGTCAATAACGTCAGACATTACAGTCACATACTTGTTACCATTCTGAAAATGATTTGCTCTGTTATTTTTTTTTAAGAATTAGAGTAATATCTAAAACTTGTGCCTGATTTTAAGCCTTTACCCCACCCTCATTATGTTTGACATTATCCCTAATTCCCAAGGGAAAAAAAGTTGAATGATGGATGTTATTGAAAACTGGGCAGAGTTTAGAATTTTTCTTTTTAGGCATGCTATAAAGATCTACACTGCTGTCACAATACACCTTCACTGAATACTTGCACACAAGGTCTCCTTTGCATGGCAATGGTGTATGAAGGGTACGTTGGACAGATGTGAGTGCTGGAGTAGAATAAAGATGATAGACTCAAGGAAATGAAAGATGAAAAATGACTGTGGGTCTGGGGAAACCAAAAATGCCATTCTAGTACAGCTGTTAATACTGAGAGCACCCAGTACTAAAGAGCCAATCAGAACTCTTCATAATACTTTTTCATGCAGTACCTGCCACATATTTTACCTAAGATAGTTAAAATGTTCTTCTAGAACTTTAGCAGAAAAAAATAAATACTTTCATTAATTTGTTGCTTCACTCAGCATTCTCACAGCAGATTTACACAATGCACAAACATACTTTCATCTTAATAACTTAGGGGGTTAACATTCCTTGAGACTAGTTTCAGGGCTTTAAGGTACTAGTTGGTATCTCATTTACAAAAAATCCCAGAACTTTAAGGATAACATTCTCTATATTTGATTGTACAGTTTTAACCTGTTAAGATCTATTACCCTCTTTTCCATTCCTAAGAAGCCACCGCAGACCTATTTTACTTTACAATCTCATTCTTTATCTCTGTGGTTGTCCAATGTCCAAGTCAGAGCTTGAATAACCTAAAACACCTTTTACAGCCCAATTGTCCAAACTGTATGAGTAAAAAAAAAAAAAAATCAAACCATTTTTCAGATATCCATTTTGAATAATTATTTATGCAATTTACACAAAATGCTGTTTTGAGCAGAGTTCTACAACATTGCTTGACCTTCTCAAATGAGACTTATTCATTAAATTTCGCTGCAGATTAAATCCCTCCAAAACCAGGGAAGACCCAAATTAAACCAAGTTATACTTAATATAGAGAGCTATGTTGTCTGTCAGTATTTTTAAAAATTAGAATTGTTTTAGCAATTTTACTTTTACAAGAGGAGGATTGCAGTATAATTTACAGGACATCAGCTTACATTGCCTGATGATTTCTTTATTTATTAATTTTATTACTAGGAAAGTCCAATTAGTCAGATACCCATTTTTAGAGGATTCCCGGGGAAGAAACAATAATGTATTTCAAAAATATTTTAAGAACAATAATTTTATATTCTTCAAAACTAATACAAAAGTATCTATAGTTTACATAATTATACTGAATTAGACGTGAAAAACTGAGTTAAAATAGATAGAACTTATATGATAATGATTTAATATTTAGAGAAATTTTATCCAGTTTAGAGAAATCACATGTAAGTTAGTGTAATAAAAACAGGAGTTGCAGTATGAAGTGAGAGAAACAGCATGCTTATGGCATCTTTAGATAAAGATTCAGAGTAGAGGAATTGATTGAAGTAAAGAAGTGAAAAAATGGGAGTAAGGGGGTGTAAGGTATAAATAGATACTTGCTCCTATTGAAGGATATCTTTTTTTAGTCCTGAAAAGCAATACTTTTCTATTATTCAAACTGGTTTTGTTAAGTTGAGAACTTTTAAAGACTGACCTTGCCTAAAAACGTACTTTGTGGTTGGACAAGATTTTAGCCAGTAACTGTAAAAGATTTGAGGAAATAAGTGCAAGCCATTTCTGGCAAAGTAGTTAGGACTGTCTACCATCTCCATCAAGGTTGATATGTATTTACCCTCACCCCAGGTCCCCTTGAATGACACCAGGGTGAATGGATGGCTTTTGACAGGTTCGGTACACCTACCATAGTCTTCCCTTGGTAGATATCCTAAATAGAGACTACAGCAGCTGGATGCAATAGAAAGCCAAGGTGCACAAAAGCCCTGAAGAAGTTTGCACCAATCAGACTACTTAGTAAAGTTCCAGTCACACTGGAATGTCTGAAACCAACATGAATGAGTACTCCTCTGCTCCTTCTCTCAGCAGCAGCAAAGCACTAACATTAATCTCAACTGGCTCCTAAGGAGCAAAGCAATCATCAGGTATTCCAGAATATCAGGAAATAATGTCTCTGTGCTGTAGTAACTCAGACTTGGTTCAAGTGTAAAGCTAGCACTCCCTCTATAGCTGGGATCTGAGCTTCTTATGCAACTAGACCTAAGAATAACTGCAGGATTCATAGGTTCATAGATTAGTACTAGGCTAACTGTCCTTGTGGGACATTTTAAGCCTAGCTAATTATCCCTCTTGACTCAAACCCTGCACCTTGTGCTCATAAGGCAAATACCTTAACCATTAGGCCACCCTCCCAACAAACTTAAACATGTCTAATACATCGCAGGTGTTGAACCCCGGACCATGCACACCATAGTCATGGGACCTAACACTAAGCCACCTAATCTGTATACTTCTATCCATGTATAATATTGTATCTAGACTGATACCCAAATGCTCACGATTAAGTTCCAGCCTACCCCGAACAAAACATATTAAAACATATATACCACAACACAACCTTCACTCTCTCTAAAGTAGTTCAAAGCAACAACCAAGATCCAAAAGGAAATATATCCAGCTGCTTATTTCCAATGAAAGAGAGACCACGTAGTAAAAACAAATGTAATTTATCCTAGTGCCTCGGTGTTACCACCTTCAAGGAATAAAAGAACTACAAAAAAGCTCTAGCTTTTATATTCTATTATTAATTACACTCAATTAATCAATTAAACAATAAAAACCATTGTCTTATTTAAGCAAACACTTCCAATTCAATTAATTATTTAAACCTTTAGGAACCAGTGTCTTGTATTTCAAAATGTAAATACTCTCCTTGTATAGCAATTTTTGTTTTAATATATCTTCTTTAACATCTATACATTCTGTTTGTTCTAAAACAGTGCCATACAACAAATTAACATCATTATTATGAAACATTTTAAAATGTGAAGCATTCACTTTATCTTCCCTGCAGTTTTTTATATCTCTCATATGCTCCATGAACCTAACACAAAATTCTCTCTTCAGCTCCCCTTTATAATATAGGTAACAAGGACACCTCAAAGCATATATTACTCCTTTACTCTTACAAGAAAAATTGCCCCCTAGGTTCAAATTTAACATTATTCATGCTGTGAAATGTACTCACAATATGTGTACATATACTACATTTACCACATTTTAAAGTTCCCCTAACTGATGCTCCACACCGGAAGTATACCCCTCACTAGTGAGATCTGACCACAAACTAATCACCCTGGATATACATATCCCACCTCCACCCCCAGCACAAAAGACCACAGTGAAAAACTTCTCAAAAGCAGACTTCACTCTTCTTAAGACTGAGATGGTATCCTTTAAGCCCACTGTGCCAGTGGATACCACATCCCACAATGCCGAATCCTTCACAAATGCTTTCTATGGACATCTCCAAGAATGCATGGATCATGCAATCCCAAACAAATCCAAGTCCCTCTCCACCAAACATAAGCGGCCTGTCTGGTGGACCTCAGCCACAAATAAATTGTATAACAAAAGAAGGAAGCTACTGCACGTCAGAGCGAAATCCCATGAAGGGAAGACATCTCTGATCAACATTAGCAGAAAACTACGTTCTCTCATAAAAACATCCAAGGCAAACTTTGAGAGAAAAATTGCTAAGGACACTAAAGATAACCACAAAGCCTTCTTCAGCTATGTTAGAAACCTGGGCGGAAACCCTCAGATATGCTCAGAGTTGGTTCACAACGACAAAAAATACACTGAACCCACAGATATTGCTAACATTCTGGCTGACAGGTTCAGTGTAAATTTCTCGACTCCTTCACCCCCAAAAGAAGAAATAATTATCCCAGCTGAATGTAATCTCCCTGTCATCTCAGATGTCCAAGTGAGAACCGCCCTAAACAAAGCAAAAAACACAGCATCATTGGGACCTGACAGTATCCCGGGGTGCGTGTAACGTGAACTCCAAGAGGAGCTAAACCCACACATAAAAATGCTATTTAACCTTAGCCTTACTTCGGGATATGTACCTGAACACTGGCGTACAGCAACAGTGGTCCCACTCCACAAGGGGGGGTGCCTCTACAGACCCTGGAAACTACCGCCCCATAAGCTTGACTAGCCTGGTCTGCAAAGCTATGGAAAGAATCATTATGGAACTCATAAATGGAGACATAGGGGACCTACAGACGCTTGACCCCACCCAGTTTGGCTTTGTAAAGGGCAGATCCTGCCTTTTAAACCTGGTTGACTTTTTTGAAACAGTCACTAGAGCCATTGATGAGGGCAAAGCAGTCCATACAGCATACCTGGACTTGGCTAAGGCCTTTGACACAATACCCCACTCAGGCATCATAGATAAGCTAAACAGCTTAAAAGTAAACCCTTATGTCACTAGATGGGTTGCAAACTGGCTAAAGGACAGAACCCATAAAGTTAAAATCGCTGGAGCAATGTCAGACTCAAAGCCAGTCACAAGTGGTGTCCCACAGGGATCTGTCCTGGGACCCCTCTTGTTCGGCATTTATTTCTCAGATGTTAAAGCAAACATGGGAGGGCTGTGGCTGACAAAGTTCGCAGATGACTGCAAACTAGGTGCCATAGTCAATACACCAGCAGATACACACATCCTACAAAAAGGCCTCACTGAAATGGACAACTGGTGCCATAGTCACAGCCTTAAACTAAATGCCAAAAAATGTATAGTCATCCCTTTTGGAAAAAACAAAGTACCCACAAATTATCACATAGACAGCAACCCACTGAGTACGGAAAAAGTAATCAGAGACCTAGGGACCCAAGTAGACAGCGACCTTTCATTTGACACCCATGTTGCCAAAGTGGTTAGAAAAACATTCTACCTTGCACACCTCATCATGAAGGGTTTCACATCCAGATCCAAGGATGTCATTGTACCCCTATATTCCTCCCTCATCAGGCCCATGATTGAGTACAATGCCCCATTTGGTATGTACCTCACTCGGTACTTGCAACAGCTGGAGAGACAACAAAAGTACCTCACCAAAAGGATCAAGGGTCTCCAACATATGTCTTATACTGCCAGACTAAAGAAACTTCAGCTCTATTCAGTAGCATACCGCCTGCTCAGAGGTGATCTCTGCCTGATGTACAAGGCCATGTCCAATCAGGATCTGATGGACATGCTCCACCTCAAAAAATCCAAATCCATCAGGACCATGAGAGCTAAAGACTTAAACCTCGGCACAAGTATGAATAGGACATGCTGGAGAGATAGATTCATAACCCAGAGGCTTCCCATGCTTTGGAACAGGATCCCAGTTCATATTAGGCAGAGCCCCTCACTGACTCTCTTCAAGAGAAATCTTGATGAGTGGATGGGAGATCATATGTTTACCCCAGGGGTCACATCTGTGTCACTGCTAGACAGGGGCACAGTAAACTAATTCTATTATATAAGGGGACCTTCACTGTGTCACTACTAGACAGAGGCACAGTATTCTAGATTTATTCTGTATATTTTTGTACCATTTCATGGGGTGACAAAAGCCACAACACTATGGCTAGGCTTACAAATGCCCCAGGGCAGATAGCCTAGTACTATACCATGAAACTATGAAACTATGATAGTGTCTTTGTTACTTTCATGGCAGGCATACTAAACATGCCATGCACTACCATGTCTTTCACATTTTTTATCAAACCTTATAGCCTGCTGTAGGATGCCCTATATACCCCCAGATGACTAAAATAAATTTGTAAAAGCACTAAAGTTTTGCTTTGACAAATGGTAATCCTGCTTGCATAACTTAGACAACTTGTTTGAGAAAGTCCCTCAGATTATAGACAAAGATCATCCTGTCCACATAGCTTATCTGGATCTGCCAAAAGCATGTGGCACTATTTCCTATGCTGGCATCATTAATAAGCCAAGTGCCCTAAATGCAGCTCCTTACATGGAGAGGGGGATAACAAACTAGTCAAAAGATAGAACCCTTAGAGACAGTATGAGAGGTGCCTCCTCTATAAGAAATCAAGTGGCTGGTGGTGTCCTCATGGCACAAAATGGAACATCTCCTTTTTGGAAATCTACTTCTCTTATCTCCAGACTGGAAGTTGAGATGGCTGGTTAACTAAGTTCTAAGATGACTGTAAATGGGGTGTTCTTGTCAAATCCCTGTCTGATACTATCTCATTACAATAGAAATTACTCATTTAAGCAACTGGTATAACGAAAAGGGGTTAGAATTAAATGCAAAAAAAAAAAAAAAAGTGTAGCATTGTCTTATTTGGGAAACAGCTTTCTCATTGAAATACAGCATAGGTTGTACTCTTCCAAAAAAATTACAATGCAGTTAAAGAACTTGGGTAGATAATTTCCTCTCATTTAACCATCATGTAGTTACATCAGTCAAAAATGCATTCTGTCTAGCACAAATAATATCTAAAGCCATATCATCTGGGTCAAAAGACGTTATCATACCCTTGAATGCTGCCCCAGGTAGAGGTATTATGGAATATAATGCCCATTTTGTGAAGTACCTATCTAGGCATATTAGGCAATTAGAAGAATGCCAGGAACCTAATCTGCAAGATTGCTTTCTAAAAGACTACGAGCTACAAGAAAAGGCTCAAAATGCTGTCCAACTATTCTGTTTCTTATTTACTCTTAAAGTGAGACCTTTCCCTGTCATTTCAAGCCATTATGGACCCTGTTTTCCATGATCTCCATCACCTCAACAGATCAAGTAACTCTGATTATACCAGAACAAGACACCTGAATCTCTACCAACAGATAAATAAAACATGTTGGAGAAGTAAATTTATTACTCAACCCCCTGCCTCACCTCTGGAACAATCTTCCTGTGCAAGTGAACCAATGTGCTGGCCTAGCATTCTTCACCTCTAGCCTGGATGATTGGTTGGGTTCATATAAATTTGCCCGTGGACTGTCCTGCTTTCGCTTTCTTGAGATAAAGGTACAGTACAAGGGTTGGTGTTGGCAAAGTGGACATGGTCTTTGACTCAACTGCCTTGTAACTCTGTAAACCTTTGAACAAAGTGCCTAGTTGACTTATGAGATGCAAGTAACATTTTATTATTTTTCCTTGACTGTGAAATGTCTCATTCCTTAGTACCAATAGCAAACTGCTGGAGATACTGTATTTATTTACTGGATTTCAGGTTCACTGTTAGCTGTCAATTAAAAAAAAATGGCTATTATTTAGCCAGTTTCTAACATACTGTATGGTTTGGGGTACACATTTTAGTGGCTTATAACCATCTGTCTCAGAACTTGCTGCATAAACTTACAGGAAAAATACTAACAGACACCCTCCAACAATAATAATGTATATTTTCCATTACTGCAGCTTATGGGAACACATTATAACATGTAAAAAAGCCAGGAGTAACATGCTGATCTAGTGACTGATAAACATATATGCCTTTTCTATTCTCCTTTATATTTCGATTGAGATTTTTTTCTTAGTTTTACTTTGTGATTGCATACTTTATCATTATATGCAATGATAATAATGTAATGATGCAGAGTTGTTCATGAAATAGTTTCCTCATCATCTCTGGTTTCATTATTCTTTGGGTTGGACTTTTCTGACCGTCCATTTTGTTCAGGAATATGTTTTTGATTCTTTTGATTTTATTGGTTTAATGATCTGAGTTTGTGATTGAGAATTTTTGTTACTAATGTAGTAGGCTTTTAATTCAAGTTAGGAACTTCCTGTTAGGAAGATATATTCTGAGATTTTGAAATATTTTATTTTATGCAACAAACATATATGTATAGAAATGTATATTTCAAGTTGAGAGCAATGCGACATTCATTAAAAGTTATAAAGTACTGCATTTTAAGGTGTTACCGAAGAGTCGGCACTAATGTGATTTATTGACATTTTGAGAATGTTTCGGGATTACTGTATATAATTTGTGATAGTAAATTTCAGATTGCCAGTTCATGAAAGGGTGACTCTGAACTTGTGAATTTGAAGGATAGACATTGTGGGATGATTGTCTGATGACCAACAATTTGAAATGAGTTTGAACTGCTGATGACAGAGAAGAAAGCAAGGAAAGACAGAAAGTTAGGAAAAAGTTTATATACAATGCAGTGATAGGATTTTTAAATTAAATAGGATGGTATCTCCAAAGAGAGGTATTTAGAGTGATATGGCCTGATAACAACAGGACTTATGAATCTGCCTGTTTTGTTAAATACTTTTGACCAAGAACTGAAATATTTGAGTTATCCGGGAATATCCATGGAATGCTATATGCTAGCTTTGGAATTTTTATCAACCGGATATCTTGTTCTTAGTGTCACGTCTCTATGACAGTTTGAGCTGTTGAGACATGTTGGTGCTGATATTTTCAGTGTGCAAGATAAATGCAAAGATGTGATGTATTATAAAATCAAGACTCAAGAATCAACAGGTGAAACATGATTAGGAGGATGAGAGAAGCTTCAAGAGGTGAAATTGCCAAGTTCCAGCAGTAGGCTGAAGGGTATAGTGTTACATGCACTGCCTATTAAGTTGAGATTTCTGGAATAGTACCAAACACTTTTTTGTTTCATCCTGAAGAGCATTTTAATGCTATTTACATGAGAGTTTGTATAAATGTGATGTAGATCAAATTGGAAATGGTTGATAAAAATAAGTAAAGAACTGATCTCAGTATGGATACTTGGCGAACACCAGAGATTAAATGGATAATAGCAGAAAAAGCAGTACTGTATTTAATTTAGAATGGCCTGCTAGAAAGTATGTTTGTGAGTCATCCTCAACAGGTATAATCAGATTGCAAGTTTGCAAGATGTTTTACAAGGAAAGTGTGATTAGTGGGGACAAAGACATTTTAAGACTTAAAGACAGTGACTGTAATGACTCCGTTATTGAGGTTTGAGAAGATATCATAGTAGCATGAAACAGAGTATTAGATATAAAATAGTATGGGTGATAGACATATTGCTTAGGACAAAGAATACTCTTCTTTCTGAACTGAACCAAATGACTTTCAGTGCCATTTTTTTGAGCGAAAATGAGGGCTTCAAGCTGCATTGCGATACTGGTCCAACTTTGTATTTGCCCTCTGCTATGAACTATGTGGTTGGTCCATTTTCCTAGCTGCAATCTGCTGTTGATTCATTCAACAGAAAAGTAGCACAGAGATGCTAGAACGTTTGGTGAGTCTCACTTTGATGAGCTTCTTAGTCTCTCACTGGCTGTACAATTAAACCAATAAAAGAGGATACCTCAGAGCTGTCAGAGGACAAATGACAGCAGCAGAACAAGCCTTAAAGATTGTGCTAAAACTGGATTGTCTGCCAGATGCATAGTGATTGAAAGGTATGCTGCCCTATAACTTGGTACTTTTTGAATCTTCATTCTGCTTTTGACATTTATCTTTTGCAGTACTGCATCTAAATGAAATGTACTTTTTCTGCAGTAATTCAGTATTTGGCACATGTGGTGCTATTCACTTATGAAATATACTTTTTCTGCAGCAGTTCAGTGTATGGCACATGGGGGGGCTAATTCATTTATCTTGTCTGCACATCTTGCAGGCAGCACAGTTTACGTGATAGCTTCCAATTTTTAAACATAGAATCTTTTTTGCATATCGGATCTCTTAATATACCCTGCTTTGCCCATTTGACAGCTCTGAAATACACACTTGGAAAGCAACATTTCTCTGCACATAGAAACATATATGTTTGGTTTGCAATACAAAGTTACTGTGAATGACAGTGAAGAAATATTGTTACTGATTAATGCAAAATGTGATGTAAAAATACATTACTCCTGCCAGCTCGGATTGTCAGAACTGCATTTTCACTGCAATCTTATTTACCAAGTAAAATCAATTAATGCACTCACTCACTTCAGTACCCTAGATATATTAACTCTGCTGATAGTATATCACTTTTTCTTTACACTGTTCTTTTGAATTTCACAATTTTTTCTGAATGGCAAATATTTAGTTTATAAAATGTGAATGATATAACAATGAAAAATGTATCTATATTTAAGATGTATCCTTATTATTTATGCACTTTATTCTCATTTTCACTTTTGAAATAGATATTTTATCATGAATGCTCTTACTATGTATAATTCTGCACATGAAATTAAATATCACTGGAATAATGCCAATATTTAAAGGTATAGATTCTATAGGCAGGACTAAGAAATGGCCCAGCCTGGTAATGTATGTCTGCAGCACAAAGGACCCTTTAGTGTGATTGCAAAAACAGCAATTTAATATCTCATTAACAGATAAATTGCATGTCGCTGAATCACTCTGTGGTTACAGTAAGTGTAAACAATCACTTTGCTGAGGTAATCACTGTGGGGAGCTCATGCACCTCATTGAAACACATAGACACACACACGCACACACACACACACACACACACACACACACACACACACACACACACACACACACACACACACACACTCACATGTATCTCCTTATCACTCAATTGCCCTGATTCATCAGGACATCCATAGTTTTGACTCTTGTGTTCATTGTGCTCCGTCACTTACAAATGCCTTCAGTCAATAATATCAGACTTTAGAGAATGTGTTTCTTCATCTGTAACTTCCAGCTGTAAAATCTGTTATTCTAATAACATTTTAAGTGTACTATAGTAATATATGCATCTCTTTTATCTAGTGCCCCTCCCATTAATTACAGCCAGTGTTCAATAGTCTCGGGGAGATTAGAGATGTTGAAGACTCCACCCTCACATGCACTCATGTGCACACGTACACACACACACACACACACACACACACACACACACACACACACACAAACATACACACTCACAGACAGTCTCAGTACAGCAGCCAACCCCAACACCCCCAGCAGATTACAGTTATGCACACAAATCCATTTGTCCCACCCACACACACACACACACACACACACACACGTCCCATACATATACCTTAACTACTTCCTTTACTATGGCCATTTGGCAGGATGCACATTCAAACATGCACACACACACACACACACACACACACACACACACACACACACACACACACACACACACACACACACACACACACACACATCATTGTAATGTTATAAACTCACATTGTACACTATGCAATGAGTAAGTAGCATAGCTCCATTTTGTAATAACTGCCGTTTTGTGTCAAGGAATTGTAAAGGGTAAGAACAATGATGCAGTGGCTTTATTAAGGACAATGCATGAATGGAAAGCTGTGTCTTATATCTGTTTGCATACTATACACTAAAAGATGCATTGATTTGTGTGATACATATTAATGCACATGAGGATGAGTATCATACACTTCTGACTGGAAATTTGAATGTCATGAAGAAGGGGCTGCAAGTTTCAGAAAGCAATATTTGGCACTAGATTACATGGAAGACAAAATGGCATACATTAAAATGAATGAAAGAGCTTGTGATTGTGTTTTCAATCTCACATTAAATTACATCTTCTCATTAACATGAAAAATGTCCTGTGATTGTATAACAATTGTAAAGTGTGATGCAATATGTATTAACTTGAGTACATACAATGCCTGGTGGCCTCAAAAAGTTAAACAGCACATTCTGTGTAACCACAGTGTGTTAGGATTATTCAGTGCATTGTTTCTCTTTCACCTATATTGTTAGGATCACTTAACCAGATTAATGTGTTGAATGTTGTTGGAAGTATAAGAAAAAGTTGTGCTGCTAACTAAACAGTGGAGCAAGAGACTTATTTAGTGCATCATGTAAATGGAAATTAATATAGCACTTTTCTCTGATAATAATCACTCTTATCTGACACCTGACTAGGGGTATTTGTAAAACAGAATGTATATACTGCACTAAAAGTGGTTCACTAGTAGAAAGCCATGATGTCATTTTTAATTCATTGTTTGTGTTTGTAACCTAGAGGGTGAAAATAGGTCATTTTGCACAGTATATATTAAACGTTTTCCAGAAAGGAGCTTTTACCTTTTATTTTGCACATTTTGGTGTCAAAGAAGCTAAGAAGAGCATTTTGAAATTATTCATGAATTCAATATTTGACATTGTAGAGTTGACTAAAAAAGACAGGACATTAGGGAAAAACTGATGGCATCATTGCTTTCATGTACATGCAACTAAACATGCTTTTTCATTTATGGACACCGAGCATAAGCAGAGAATATAGATGATCTTGTCAAGAAGATCCACAAAATCTACATCTGCCAGCAGCAATATTTTTCTCACTCTGAATGCCCCCATATGGGCAATATTCTGATGAAGTCTTATTCTCTTGGAAATGTATTTCATACCCATAATGCACTTTGTGTGCACAAATGATGAAATTAAAATACCCTATTTTTTATCACTGTTCTAGTTATTTAAAATTGTGCTAATGGGAAATTTTTAAGCTTGTGACTCAGTGTTTCAGTGATTTCTTTAAAGCAACTGTTAAATATATATATATATGTATATATATATATATATATATATATATATATATATATATATATATATATATATATATATATATATATATATATATATATATATATATATATATATATATATAGGTCTACCTGAGAAGGCAGACAAGCAAAATCACCGACAACGAGATGACCGACACTGGAAGACCGACACTGGAAATACCTGACAAGTGGAAATCCCGACAATGAAAACACCAAAATGCGAAGCAAGCGCGACTGTGTAAGTGTGAGATAGTGACGGACTTTAGGGTTAGGGTGCGGGTAAGGTAAGTGTGTGATAGTGACGGACTTTATGGTTAGGGTGCAGGTAAGGTAAGTGTGTGATAGTGACGGACTTTAGTAATGTAAGTGTGTGATAGTGACGGACTTTAGGGTTAGGGTGCGGGTAAGGTAAGTGTGAGATAGTGACGGACTTTATGGTTAGGGTGCAGGTAAGGTAAGTGTGCGATAGTGACGGACCTTAGGGTTAGTGTTTGGGTTAAGGTTAGTGCATAGATAGTTGTGTATGTATGGTTAAGTATAGGTTTATCAGGTTTTTGGTGTGCTTGTGTTGTGTGTGTGTTTTATGGAAAGAGGAATTTGTTTTGTTTTGTTAACTGTCAGGATTGTGCTTTGTCGGGCATGTGAACTGTCATGTTTTTGAACTTTCGTTGTTGTGGTGTCGGTAATCTCGTTGTCAGCCTTTTGAGCTTTCGGTGTTGTCAGGTAGATCTATACATATATATATATATATATATATATATATATATATATATATATATATATAGATATATATATATATATATATAGATATATATATATATATATATATATATATATATATATAGATATATATATATATATATATATATAGATATATATATATATATATATAGATATATATATATATTATATAAAATGTGTGTGTGTTATATGTGAAATGTTCATGCAAAAGGATTATGAAACTGAACTAACATAGCCTTTGTAAAATAAGTTGTTTTGCAACATTTACATCCTGTCTTCCTTCCCTCATTCAAAGGGTCAAATTCTCTGTCTTGCAAACCTCAGTTCATTAGTAAAGTTGTTCTTTTTTTTTCAAATAGCTTTATTGCATTATCACTAGTTGCATAGGCAAATTTACATTTATATAAAGGTAATCAGACTATATTAACATAACAAACATACTTTACATATATTGCTATATATCATATAACCTAAGCAATATTACATAAGTTATTCAATTCCTGCCATTTTTTAACAAGAAAAAAGAAGCTATGTCTTACCGTAACATTCCATCTGTGTTGTTCATCTTCTTTCATTCATCACTGATGGGGCGAGTTGGCATTATTACCAAGCTCGCACCAGCCAAAAAAATCTCAAGCTAAATCTCTACCCAGAATGCCCTTCTTCTGTTACCTCAGATTGAGTTTGCTATAGAAAAGGAAGTAAAGCTGAGGCCAGTTCTGCGCAAATACCTTAGGGCACCACTTAGACCCAAAGCATCCCTCAAGAGCCTTTGGAGGGGGAAGGAGGATGGGAAGTGATGAATGAAAGAAGATGAACAACACAGATGGAACATTATGGTAAGACATAACTTCTTTATTTGATGTTGTTAATCTTCTTTCCATTCATCACTGATGGGACTGAATCCCAAGCTACCTTGAGATCCAAGGGTTGCCCTTATGGAAGAACATTCCTGAGTACCACTGAGCCAAAGGCAGCTCTCCCACTGGAGACCAAGTCCAATTTCTAATGATTGATAAAGGTATGAGGATTATCCCAAGTGGCTGCTGCGCAGATGTCATCCATGGATGCCCAGGAATGGAACGCTATAGATGTTGCCATAGATCTAGTTGAGTCAGCTTTAACTTTTGGCATAGGTTCATTATTGAGGGAATAGATGAAATGTATGCATTCCCTTAGCCATCTGGACAAAGTAACCTTGGAAACAGCCTTTCCCATTTTGGGCCCAGAAAAAGAGACAAAGAGCTGTTCAGATTTATGGATAGGTTTGTTCCTGTCTAGATAAAATCTCAATTGTCTGTATACGTCTAAGGAGTGAAGGCAATACTCTCCTCTATTGGCAAAATTTGGAAAAAAGACTGGTAGATCAATGGTCTGGTTAATGGAGAATTCAGAAACAACTTTATGAAGAGAGGATGGATTCATCCGAAGTGATACTCTGTCATTATGAAAGACCAGATAAGGCCTCTTGATGCACAATACCTGCAGCTCCGAGACTCTTCTGGCAGAGGTAATGGCTACAAAGAGCAAAGGTTTCCAAGATAAAAACTTTAGGTCACACTTCACTGCAGGTTCAAAGGGTTTTTGGGTCAAAGATTGAAGGATTAAAGCGAGTCTCCATGGTTCCATGGGCTGTATGACAGGAGGCCTGATATGAGATATGAGAGGTCCCCTTGAGGAAAGCCTTGCAAAGGTGCTAGGGGATAAGAGGGGTGCCATCTATACCATTGTGGAAATTGGAAATTGCCTCTAGATGTACTCATACCATAGAGGCAGAAGCTCCCTTATCAAAAAACTTAGCCAAGTATTGAAACACTGCAGTAACTGAAGCCGAATACAGATCTAGCATGTTATCCTTGGACCAGATAGAGAACCTTTTCCATATATCCATATATAGTCTTCTGGTGGATGGTTTGTATGAGGCCAGAATGATGTCTTGAACAGGCAAGGAGAGATTAGCTTGCCTGGCAACTACTGGAAGTGGAGAAACCAGGCTGTCAGCTTGAGACTGGACAGATTTGGGTGATCAACCCTTGGGGGTGAGCAATTAGATCTGGTAAAGGGTCCAGAATCCAAGGCTGGTATACTAGGTGAGACCGAAGGAAGGGGAACCAAACTTGTCGAGGCCAGAATGGGGCTATGAGGATTACCTTGCATCTCAACTGAAGAGCTTTCTTCAGAAATTGTGGGATCAGAGGGATGGGAAGATAAGTGTAAAGAAGACCCGTGGGCCAATCATGGATCAGAGCATCCTTCAGTGACTCCCCCTCCTGGAAAAGTAGGGCAAAATAGTTGCTGCACTTGGTGTTTGATGGGGAAGCGAAAAGATTGCAGCAAGGCTGGCCCCAGTGGCTGAAGATTACAGACACTACCTCGGGGTTGAGGGACCACTCATGAGGCATGAGGGTACAGCTGCTCAATTTGTTTGCAATCACGTTGGCGCTCCCCAGGATATGCGTTGTTATCAAAAAGTGTTTGGAAGCTATCGCCCTCTGCCAAATTCTCATGGCTTCTTGACAAAGAGGGTAGGACTTGGTTCCTCCTTGCTTGTTGATATACCAGACCACTGACATATTTTCTGACTGAATTTCAATTGTCCCAGAAGTGACAGCTGAGTGGAAGGCCTGTAACGCTAACAGCACAGCTCTCAGTTCCAGAACATTGATATGCAGGTGGGCCTCTGAGGTGGACCATGTGCCTTGGACACTCTTTCCCTGGAAATGGCCCCCCACCCAATTAGGGAAGCATCCATGGTCACAATGGCTGTGGGCTGAGGAGGTTGAAATGGATGACTCCTCCACCAAAGCAGGTCCTGTTTGCAGGAGTTTGTTATTTGAATCTGGTAATCGAGGGGGTGATAGTTTGGGAATCATTGGCATAGAAGAAGCCATTGCAGAATCTGCATATGTAGCTTTGCTAGACGAACTATTGGGATTGACGCTGCCATAGAACCTACGGCCTGAAGAACTTCCCTTGCAGAGACTGTAGTTTGAGAGAGTATCACCTGGAGTTGAAGCCTTAATCAATGGAGTCTGTGAACTGGAAGTGATACCAGACAGGACTGAGTACTGAACACATAACAGAAGGTTTGATTTCTCCAAATGTATCATTATTCCCAACAATTTTGCCAGAGAGAGTATAATGCAGTGCTCTTACCAGAAGTTGCTTGGTGGGGGTGGTAAGGAGCCAGTCATCTAGATATGTAAACACCCGGAATCCTTTTAGTCTCAAGTGAACTGTTACCACTGCCATGCATTTCCTGAACACTCTGGGGGATGTACAGAGACTGAATGGCAGGGCACGGACTTGATAATGTCTGGCTTCTAGCCAAAAGCAAAGCAGACTCCTGGAGTGTTTGTCCATCTTGATGTGGTAATACTCATCCCAGAGTTCTACAGAGCATATCCAATTACCTTCTCTTAAAAAGGGAAGAATGGACTGAACCATGACCATCCAGAATTTGGTTTGGGTGACAGGCTTGTTTAAGCTGCTGAGATCCAAAATGGATCTCTGGTCCCCCTGTCATTTTTAGCACCAAAAACAATCTCGAGTAAAATCCGGATCTGCGCTGGTCTGGTGGGACTGGTTGGATGACTCTTTTTTGAGACAGCTTTATAATTTATGAAGATGCTTCTTCCCTTTCCCTGGGTAGAGTGTCATCACCATGTCACCACATGCAGCAGAGAAAGGACCGTGAGATTTCTTATGACACATTTTTCCACTCCTCTGATTCCCGAAGATGGTACGTTGAGGGTTGGAAAACCGTAGGCCTATGGCAGACAGGGTTTTTCCATCTTGTACACACCTGGCTAGTGTGTCCTTCACTTTGGAGCCAAAAAGGGACAAAGCTTCGATGAGAGCATTCAGAAAAGAAGACTTGAAGGGATCCTTGAGGTCACAAATGCTCATCAAGGCATGATGCCTCATAATGCCCGAACCTGCTGCTGTAGACTCCCCTTTGGTCACATGTGACAGCAACTTCATGGATGAGTTGGATATTGATTCCAGGGCAGGACTTTCCTAAGCCAAGTCCTTTTTCATGGCCACTGCCACCACCATAGCATCAACTGGTAACTCTTTGGACCAATGTGGGTCCTCCTCAGGATGGGAAAGAATTTTGTATGGTCTCCGTGGGATCGCCACAATGGAATCAGGGTTTTTCCAAGTGCGCTGCACAATGAGCTGGACAAGCTTGGTGGCAGATGAGGCCACCCATGAGGTAGAAGGCTGGGCACAAAAAGTTTGCAGGAGCACAGACTCCTCAGATGAGGGGTTGGAGGGCTTCCATTCACCTCTCTGCTTTAACATTTCCAGGATGTCTCTTGGAGGCGACAGTGGGGACCTTTCACCATCATCGTAATTCATGTCTTCCATTAAGTATTCCTCGGGTGAGTCCACGTACATCCTCCTGCATATCTTCTTTCAAGGGGGGTCCTCAGTGGGGGTCTCTGAGGAGGACTTGGAAGAATGGGTACCCTGAACAAGGGTGTCTTGTGGCTTCTCTGCCCAGTGTCCAAGGGGGTGGTCTGTGAGAGCTGCAGCTCAGAGGGTGAAAACTGGGGTTCTGACATCAAAGGAGTGCTGCCAGATGCAAGAGCCCTCTCCATCACATGGAAGGCAGACCCGCCCAAAGAGGGATGGGAGCCTGGAACCGAGAAAGACAACCTCGGATCTGGGGTCACACCCTGCTCTGATTAACCTGCCCCCATAGATGGAGCCTCAAGCAGGATCAGCAAGGACGCGGCTATCGGCACTGAGGATGGAACTGAGAAGAGTGGTGGCTCCGTACCACGGGCCAACATGCCCGTCCCCCAATCCCCAGATTGAGGAAGGACCAGTTCAGAAGGAACCACAGACCAAAGGGACAAACTTGGAGCTCGAGTGAGATGCACCATAGGTGCCAAGGTGCTGGGTTCCAAAATGGATGTCGGAGCAGAAGACTTCAAAGCCAAGATGATCAAAGGAGGAGTGTAAGATGGAGTCTGTGGATAAGACAACCCAAGTCCTGCAGGTGGATGGGTCCTAGAAAATAAGGGAATCCCCCTGGCTAACAACAGCTGGTCTACAAGACGCACCACGTCTTGTTCCAAAAGGCTCCTGGTGGATCTAGTGGATACTGCTGATGGAGATTCAGGGCATTCAAGGAAGGGGCTATACAGTTGGCCCAGAAACAGATCTACAGAAGGGGAGTATCGGGTCCATGGTGCAGGGTCTGCCAACACCGAAGTCTCTAATTTTGAGATCAGAAGTAAAGGGGTCAAATCCCAGTGAGGTCGGTACAACGCTCGGTGCCAAAGTGGCACTCGGAGCTGAAACGGTCGGTTCCAAAATGGGAACTAGGCATGTAGTCAAAGGTGTGCCCTGAGCCAAAGTGGCTTTAGGTGCCAAAGTTGAAATAGGCATATTAAGGTCTATGACTGGTGCCAGAGGCAGGACCGGTGTCAAAACAGGTGCCGGTATCGGACGTTTTGAGATGGTCGGAGCCAACGAAGAAAGAGTCAAAGAGGCAGATTTATGCTCTGGGGATAACTTTGAGACCTTTAATTTCCCAGGCTTGCTCTGATCACCCGATGGTGAAGAAGAAACAGATTGGGATCTCTTTTTGTCCTTAGAAGGAGCGATTAAGACCTCCATTGCAGAAATGGTCTCTGAGAAGGGAGACTTAAGTAACCCTTTCAGAATGAGTTAATTTTTGTGCTCATTAAGAGTGTGTTGACTGAAACTCTGACAAATGTCGCATGGAGGCTGCACTGAAAGGTGGGACACTCCCAAACAGTATACACAGTCATCGTGAGCATCACTGTTATGTAACTTGCACTTACATGAAGTACAATGCTTAAAATCTGAAGTACCTTTCTTATCTGACATCTTGATGGAAAAAAACACCACAGGCCAACTGTATAATCCAACTATAATGAAGTCAACTCTATTCAAAAAGTCACAAATAAAACAATACACTGTATGTAGAGAAAGGAAAGGGAAACACCTGAATAAGAGTCAACGCTAGTAGGTTAAGACAGGAGAGACAATACCAACAATGGTATTGAAGAAATGCCACAAGGGTAAGGGAGGAAAGGCCATGCCAACAATGGTACTTGAAAGTTAACTAATGGTAACAATGGGTAGAGGGAAAATAACAAGGTTAGGCAGAAGAAAAGATACTAGAAATACTAATCACTTAAAATATGAAGATATCCAAAGTTTTTCACACAAATATCAAAAAAGTTTCACTTAGCTGAGAGCTCGGCTGAAATGCAGCTTTACGGCTGCGTGGCATTGAGATCTGAAATAACAGGGAGAAGGGCATTCTGGGTAGAGACTTAGCTCAAGAGTTTTTTGGCTGGCCCGAGCTTAGTAATCAGGCTGACTCTGTTCCAAGAGCTCGGAACTGAACCCTATTAGTGATGAATGAAAAGAAGATTAACATCAGACCATTTATTTATTTGACATTTGGTAACTGGGTTAGTCCATCTGAGCCAAGCTCCAGGATTACAAACACAAAAGGATACCATAACAGGCACTATGCAGATGACAAGAAATACAGTGCAGCAATATAACAAAAACAAAAATGTCATATGCAGTAATCAGATGAAATAAATAACTGTCATAAAAAAATGAGGTAAATGCAAATAGTACAAGTAAATAGTGAAAATACTGGCATATCTTTTCCAAGTAACATATTGTAGTATTGACTAGTGAGCAGATTAGCCATTGACTAATGAGATGTAGACAGGAAGAGAAAAGGGAGACAGAGACAAAATGGCAGATTATGGAGGATTTTGGCATCTTTGTTAACATCTTTATTAAATCATCACTTACTACATAGGCAATCATACATATATATATATAAATGAAAGCAAACCACACCAACACAATCCTAGTCGCAAGAATTTTACATCACAAACCATACTGAGACACTTCCAGTTGTAATAAAGTTGTTCTTGGTGGTTATCAGGTTTATTCATTTTCAGATTACAAAAGTCTTAATATGTTTAGTGCCTGGGGAGAGTAAAGAATGTATTTTTTGTAACCACAGAAAGCACTGTAATGAGAAAAGCGGTGCACCGGACAGCTCAGCAACAAATACAAGGTTTATTGACATAAACGTATAATGTAACTAGTATAACAAAAACGTCTTTCATCATAAATCTGGGTCTGATGAAGTCTGAATTTATGATGAAAAATGTGTTTGTTATACTCGTTACGTTTTATGTTTTATGTCAATAAACCTTGTATTTGTTCCTGAGCTGTCTGGTGCACCGCTTTTCTCATTACAGTGCTTTCTGTGGTTATTAGTGTTTAGTGCACTGTTTGTTCCTTTTGGCTGTTTAATATATTTTTTGTATGACTGCATAAAATTAGTTGATGTAAAATAACAAAAAAGAGGTGTAAGTACCTTTCTATTTATTTTACTTGACAAAGTATTTTCAGATGTAACAGGCAAGATGATGCTTGAGTTTGACGAATATAAAATGCCACAGATGGTGAGAAAAAGATATATCCTGGTTTATGGTATGTGAGAATATGGAGGTGATTCTCTTGGTAGGGAAATGTATTCTGGGAAAAGGAAATGTGTTTAATGCATTGTTATTGTTTTAATATAATTATAAACACATCGGCACAACATTTCTCTGGTGACACAACATTTCTCTGACTTATAGTACTTAACACACTGCAATGATCTGTTTCAGCTATGCTTGTCTATGTCAGAACACCTGTTTGAATGTTTATTCTTTTGCATAGTACCTGCCACAAAAGTTGCAAGTGAAACAATGTGTTGCATTTGCACATGCATGCAAACTCACATAGGAAATTATTTATTTTCCTTATACAATCTTTGTTGAACAAGGTTATTAAACATATTTCGTCTTTACTGTACAAAAAAAAAAACATTCACTTCAGATCAGGTCAGTATTATTAAACCAATAAGACTTTGTAGACACACATATATAAAGTGCAAATAGGTCATAAGCACATTGTATATTTCTGCACATATATAAGGTAAGCATTTTCACCAACATTTCAATTTGAACAAGTAATCAGGCATTTAGTATTATACTTTACATAATAGATATGCTAAAAGGATACATTCCTTTCCTTGGATTTCTGATATGTGCTTCAATCTCTGGCTACCACAGAGTGAGTTGCATTCATCTAATTTAGGATAAGAAGTGATGAGCTCACAGTAGTGAGTGACATCTGCAGACTGTAACATTTCCTTGATTAATTAAATATTATGTACAGATAGAAGGTACTAGCAATGCAAATGCTCTTTTCATGGCTCAATCATCATTCCATGCAGGCAATATAAAAGCCACTTTTTAA
Organism: Protopterus annectens; assembly: GCF_019279795.1. Taxonomy (NCBI): domain Eukaryota; kingdom Metazoa; phylum Chordata; order Ceratodontiformes; family Protopteridae; genus Protopterus; species Protopterus annectens. Next base: position 801,491,393 of record NC_056736.1, read on the forward strand.
ACAAAACAAAGATATGCTGTATGCTAAAGTTAAAAGTGATAGTTGATTTACTCATTAGGAGCTATAAATACATGAGTAGATTTGTCTGAAGGCCAAACAATAATCAGAGCAAAATCCATGCTTATTTTTGTTTGTTTAAAAAGTCTTTTCTAAATGAGTAGGACTGATTAGGCTTAATTTCCTATACACAAATTCAAGCCAGGAGCCTTTTCTGTTCAAGCAATGCCTTGAAAGCTACAACACGAGAAAGCAGGGGCTGCAGGCAAAGCCATAGCTAGGTTGGAGTAAAGATGGCAGCTGCCCTAAGCATAACCTGTTAGAGTTATGACTGGCATGGCTGAAGAGCCGCAGATCAGTCCCTATGCACCAGTGGTGTGATTGCTGTATATCTGTTGTTGGCACAAGTGTCTATAAGAACATGATTAAAATCACAGCTGCTTAAATGATCTTGATCTTCTCCAAATCTTTTTGGAATGCATGTGTGTGTGTGTGTGTGTGTGTGTGTGTGTGTGTGTGTGTGTGTGTGTGTGTGTGTGTGTGTGTGTGTGTGTGTGTGTGTATGTGTGTGTGCGTGTGCGCTCTTGCATGTGTCTTTGTGTCTATGACTTTGACTGTATATTAGACTATTTAGCAAAGATGTTTTATAAAGTTGGAATGAAATTTTATGTATAAACATAATAGCTCTTTGCCTAGAGCTGAGGAACATTTTTCTTTCTTTTTTTCTTTTTTTTTTTTTTTTTTTTAATTCAGGGATTCCTTTGGGTGGCAAATGACCAGGCTACAGCTCTGATTGCAGGGTTCAAATCAGTGTCTGCTGGATAAAATCAAATTTAAAATTCATAATGTTAAGTTTTAAAGAAAAGTAATACTTTTCAAGTTCATACAACTCACCAGAAAAATATTTTTTAATCATCCAGGTAACTGAAGGGGAAAAGTGAATGGTCTATTTCCAGATATGAAATAGAAGAAGACCTTCTTCAAGCTCTAGAGGCAGAGCTGGGGCAATAACCCACAACTTGCTAGGTCATCATTGTATATAAAGTGTAATGTATTTGTTTCTTCTACAAATAGATCAGTAATTGCATAAAAATTTTAAAAAAGGCAAGTTTTTCCTTTCTTTGGAGAACTCACAGAAATGTGGCAGTTTTAAATCATAAATTAATACTTTAAACACTGTCAGTCATGTCATCATATCATGTCATCATGTCACCAGTCCATATGTTTCATACAAGTATTTTGCAGTGTCATTAATATCTTTATTCTTTTGTTACATCATTTGTAAGGACATTTGAAAGATGCGAAATTATGCATGCATGGATACTGCCTTTGTTACTGTTATGGTGAACATTATGTTGCCTGTTATTATTGTCCTTCAGCTCACTGTTATATTTTAAATGTACTATTTAAATGCTTATATATTCCTTTTTGACATGTTCAAGATGTAAGGATTTTGTCAAGCTCCTAAATGTATTAATTTGTATTGCATTTGTGCGTATCTCCTTTATATATTTTGGTTATTTTATACTGTTGTATTGGACATAACTTTGATACTTATCTGTTGTAAAAGGTTTTTGTGTTCTTTAATTTGTAAGACTCTGGCTAATATTCATAGTCATTTACACAAAAGCTGTAGGGATATCCTTGATGTTTATGAATGAGCATAACAAAGGCAAGATTCATACAAGCTATTTATGTTAAAGTGAAATTCCTTAAGTATAACAAGATGCAAATAAGAAATTTTGTAAAGCGATGTGTGCTATGATGTGTTCTTTCAGATTAATAGTTCAGTTTCTGCATGTTACACACCTCCCATGTTAAAAGTGGGATTTCTCCTCTCATATTTGAGTTGCAGTCTACAAACTTGCCCAGATCCATCCCTTCAGTAGCTTGTCCAGGTATGCACAAGCACTTCACTGACACACAAATTTATTATTTCCCCCTGCAACCCATTCAGTAGCTTGACTAAGTATGCATAAGTACTTACATGACACAAAATACATTATTTGCCCAATGATCACTTTAGCAGTTTGTCCAGCTATGCACAGGCAACAAAATGAACCATAAACCCCACCAATCCCTTCAGTACTGTATCCAAGTATGCACAAGCACTAAAATGAAACAATTCACCACTGATCCCTTCAACACTATGTGCAAGTATGCACACGCACCTCCCTGAATCCAAATGAAACACTTTCCCCAATGAGCCCTTCAGTAGTCTGTCCATGTATACTCTAGCACATCGCTGACACCATACAAAATATTCCCCCATTGAGCCCTTCATTAGCTTGTCCATGTATGCACAAGCACTTCACTGTCACTAAATAAATTATTTCCCCCAATGAACCTTTCAGTAGTCTGCTCATGTATGCACAAGCACTTCACTGACTCCAAATGAAGCAGTTTCTCTTCACCTCATACTTCTGTATCCTGCAGTTAAATTGCTGCTTACTGGCATAATTTCAGGGCCATTTTCGACACCAAATGAAATACTCCCCCATCAGAACCTTCAGTAGTTTTCCATGCATGCACAAACACTTCACTGTCACTTAATAAATGACTTCCCTCAATGATCCCTTCAGTTGTCGAAGCATGTATGCACAGGCATGTCCCTGACACCAAATGAAACATTTTCCCAGTGACCCCTTCAGTAGTCTGCTCATGTATGCACAAACACTTCACTGTCACTTAATAAATGACTTCCCTCAATGATCCCTTCAGTTGTCGAAGCATGTATGCACAGGCATGTCCCTGACACCAAATGAAACATGTTCCCAGTGACCCCTTCAGTAGTCTGCTCATGTATGCACAAGCACTTCACTGACTCCAAATGAAGCAGTTTCTCTTCCCCTCATACCTCTCTGTATCCTACAGTTAAATTGCTGCTTACTGGCTTAAGTTCAGGGCCATTTTCAGCTTTGTTATGCAAAGGAGCTCATTCTGGATTCATTTCTATCTTACTGATATGCAAACATATAATGCACCTTACAACCAAAGAAAAATGCTGAATACACATGGCGGGTTACTTTAATAAGAACAAAAAGTAAGCACTTTCATGACCAGATGTCACTTCATCAGACTACATTTTTTAAAAAAGCACTCTTCTTCCTTCGGCTTTTCCTGGTTAGGGGTCACCACAGCAGATAACTGTCTGCTCATGATTGGCAGTGGAGTTTTTATAGTGTTGAGTTGCCAGCCTGGCACCCAACCTTCCACAGAAGGTACACACGCACGCATTTACGCCTAGGGCCAATTTAGTGTGTCCAATCCACCTACAACATGTCTTTGGGAGGAAACCGGAGCACACAAAGGAAACCCATGCAACCACAGGGAGGACATGCAGACATTGCACAGAAGGCACCCCAGCTGAGGATTGAACCGAAGAACCTCTTGCTGTGAGGTGGTAACTCTAACTGCTGCACCACAGTAGCCACCCTTGTAAAAAAGCACTCTAACCTATTTAAATGATGTGATGTCACTGAAACAGACAAATCATAGGCCTATCAATCATAAATCCTTAATTAAAACATTAATTGACATGAAAATTTAAAAACCTATTACCTATTAAACCATATGTCTAAAAATACATATATATATATATATATATATATATATATATATATATATATATATATATATATATATATACATAGTCTGTGACAGATGTGAACCTGCTAGTGCTTAAGGTTCCTGGATTTTAAAGCAGGTTTGAGAGAAACCCTGCTATTCAATCTCAGAGGTTTGTCCACATGAAAAGACAGGATCCACTTTTGCTCAATACCCTCAGTCTTGTTGTATAGATCCCCTCCTCTCATACTCATCTTAACAATTTCTATCACCAAAAATGTAAATACGTGGCCACTGCCTTCCTTTTTGACATGCAATGCCAATGCATTACTATCTTCACCATCAAATGTTCTGAAATTCTTTCTTTAAGTGAAGGTTGGTCTTCCCAATATAAAAGGAATAGCATAGTATGCAACAACAAAAGTAGATCACACTTTTAGTTGTACAATCTGCATAAAAACACATTCAATTCTGAACCCTAAGCTGGGGTGTACAAACAATGCAACTCTATGAATGTATGTGCATGCCATACATCTTCTACAGGCATAAGTGCCTAATCTTTTGGACCTAGTAAATCTAAACGTGTCATGAGATTTATAACAAAGATGGCTTTTTAATGATCTATTATTACGAAAAGAAAAACTAGGTGTGTCACCTATCATGCCTTCTAACTCACCAGTTGCCAATAGAATATCCCAGTTGTTCTTAATTACATCACAAACTATATTTATTTTCCTGGCAAAGGTAAGGGGCATTCTCACTGCATTGTCAGTAACATTACTATTAAGAGGAGCCACTGCTTCTCTTTCGCCTCTTGTCTCATGACACTTATCTCTCTTAACATAATGCGGTGCACACCTGCCTTGTCTCTCACTCCATGCATTCTTTATTTCATTTTCAATATCACTTACTCTATAGCCACTTTCAAGAAACTCACATTTGAGTGTGTCTAAGGCAAGGCTCCAAGGCTCAGTTGGTCATTATCTTTATGCAACCGCATGATGCAATGTATCTGCCCCTTTGACACACTCAAATGTAAGTTTCTTGAAAGAGGCTATAGAGTAAGTAATGGCAAGACACATTTGTTTTTGATGAACCTGAGAATGCCTATAGACTTAATATTTTATTTTATGAATGTTTTGTTGATTATGTGTTCATTTTTATAGCGTGGTACTGATAATTAACTTGAGGATTTTGTGTGCTACTTAAATCAAATGACCAGTTTTTTGAATTTTGAAATGCATTTCTCAAAACTAGATATAAATTATGTGGATGTCAGAATTAAATTGGACGGTCAACAAATGAATACGAGTATTTATAAAAAGGAAGTACATACTAATAAATACCTACATAGGAAAAGTATGCATGCTGAACGCATCTTCAAAGGGGTTGTGAAAAGTCAATATATAAGAGTAACTCGATTGAATACAGATGATAATATGTGTGCTAAACAAATGATGGATATGACCCATGAGTTTATTGAGAGAGGGTATGATCCAGGCCGAGGTAAAATAATGACAGAGATGGAATGAAATTAGTCCGTATTTTTCAGCTAATGGACCTTACCAACTAGGAGATTGGATAGTAATGGTGCTGAGCATTTAAGGTACACTATGACTTATAGTAGAAGTAGTCGGTCAATTGAAGAGATTGTTAGGAAAAAGTGAGGCATTTTAAGGGCTTTGCCTAGTTTAAACCTTTTGGTTCCAGTAAAACCTCTCTTTACATATAAGAACTGTAGTAATCTTACACGACGTTTATGTTACAAGGATTTTGCTTTGAACAAGAAGGTGACACCTAGTTTCAGTAGGAAGGGCACCCTCCCATGCTTTAATTGTTCGTGTTGTTCTGATATTTGTTCATCCAATATATTTATTCATCCTACTACTATGAGGTGGTTTTATTTTAGGTGAACAGCTACATGCAATACATATTTGGTAGTTTACTTAGCTACTTGAAAACATGTCCATCATTTTATGTGGGAAAATCAACTAGGAAACTTAAGCACATAATCAGAGAACATAAATCAGACATTTATAAAGGCGTGCTGACAAATGCTTTGGCAAAGCATGTAAATGATAATGGTCCCACACATAGTTTTCTTTTTAGGGCTATAGAGGTCTTAGAACTTAGTTTGAGGAAGGGTGACGTGAATAATAAACTAGACACCAGAGAATATGATTGAATTATCTGCCTTCAAGCAGATTCTCCACCAGGAATAAATAAACAGGTTTCACTTACACCTATCTTGAAACATAAGCAACAATGTATAAGGTCCTTAAGCAAGGTTTTTATAGGACTATTTATATATATATATATATATATATATATATATATATATATATATATATATATATAAATGTTATACTGTATGTATGAAATGTTTCTTTTATATATTTTTACTGATATGCAATTTTCATATATGAATTTTTATGTAACTAGTTAGTTAACAAATGTTTTTGATAAGATGGGTTGTGTCATGTGATGATTTTTTTGTATAGTATAAATTGTATGTAATTTTAAATTCATTTCAACACTGATGAAGGACTTTGTCTAAAAGCTTTGGTGTCTACATTAAATTTTGTTTCTTAATTCAATGTTGTGAAGCTGTTTTTCTCCTTTGACTAAAAGACCTTCCACCAATACAATTAGATAATTATGTGATCAACCACACAAAAGAGCCATCAAACTCCTTTTTCCTATTCACTCTTTCTATGGATTTTGTAACATCTGGACTAAATAATATCTGCCAGGGAGCAGTGCTCTGCTCAGAGCTATCAAATCCTTCCTATTGCACTCTGTGATCTTCAGGTCCTGCAAAGTCTGCAGAGAAAGTAAACAGATGGAGTCTGCAGACGTTCTCTTATATTTAATGATTGGCTGAAATGATGGTGACAGCAGACACCACTGGAAAAAAACAAACAAAAAACAAACAAACAAAAAAAAAACAAAACAAAAAAAAAGGAAAACAATGAGCTATCATACAAACGTAGTTTGCATTGCAGAGTCATTTGTCCTGACAATACTGTTTGTCAGTGAGCCACTAACATAGGAACATGCTGCCAGTAGTTACTCCTAGTACATGGGTACCCACATGCAGTTTCAATGTAGCAATGGAAGAACACGTTCACCAGTCAACAGTCAAAGTAAGGGGTGCTAGCCTTGCCATTAGTTTCAACAATTCAAATTAAAAAGAAAAAAACACAGAGATGAATATTTCTATCAGTGACTTCAATTGATGAAGGTCTGTGTGTTTTTTATTCTTTTTGTAGTTGCTGTTTTTGCTTTTTTCTCAGAGGTGTTTTGTCTTTCTGGTGGAGTTCAACAGTGAGGCTTGTCTTTTGGTTGCCGTAATATCAATCGTCTTTTCATCAACCCATAAAAGTCAAACTCTCAAAATACCAAAAACCCAAATGAGCAAATTCTTTCCCTGGGAAAGAAATTGCTAGCCCTACCATGAACTGCACACTACTTTGAATATAACAAAGCAGGGGGTTGTGCCCCCCACACCCTCCCTTACTAAATATTCCAACTCCGAGATCACACTACAGTGGGGAAAAGGGCAAACTCACAATGATGGCCAAGCAGTTTCTTTCCCAGGGAAAGAAATCACTCATTTGGGTGTTTGCTATTATGAGATTTCGTCTTTTACGGATCGATGAAAAGGCGTTTGATATTATGGCTTTTTGACAACGTAATATGCACCCCTTTTATCATCCTTACATCAATAGTTGATGGTCATCTTCATATCCTTAATTTCCCTGCCACAAATTTTGAAGTTGAGTGGTGTCTGGTCAGTCAGTTTAAAAAGGCAAGTGGTAGTTCATACTCTTCCCATTTCTATGCATTTGTTGACAATGTTTTGAAAGTGAGCTCTCACTGAAGGTGGGTATCCCAAACAGGTGTCATTTATTCACTCCAGAATTTTAGCTGAACATCATTGTCCCGACCCTCTTCAATAAACACATCACACTGAATGACGTTTGATGACATTTATTAAACTTCCATAAACACAATTTGTTAACCAATATTTATTAATTACAATTAACATGTTATAGTTGAGCATAACATCCATGTAATGTTAACTACGACAGTGTGACCCCTCTCATCCTGACCCAGTAAGCAGCGTCCATACCTCCACTTGCTTACTTATGAAGCAGAGTACCACCACTCACTTCATTTACCATTTATTGAATTACACGTCCAACCAAATAAGCTGCGACCTTACCTCTGCTTGCTTATTTTACTTATCAAGCAGCATCCAACTGCTCACTTTCCTCTCCCAACTCATTTGAATTGAACATCCAACACAAGAAGGGGAACAGAAGAGGGCAAGCCTGCTCCTCTTTTCTCCTCACCAGCCTGACCTGGCTGTTCCCCCCTCTCTCTGACTAAACTTCCAGCAATCTAACCACCATTAAGGCATTAAGCCAAACATTGTTTGGTGTACTCCAGTATCTCTCACCAAACTGAGTCCAAGTCGTCACCTCCCAATATCCTATCATGCAATCAACGAAAATAACCAGTTGCCTAAACAGCTGAAAGCAAACCACTGATCTCTCTCCAATGCTAAAGCAACAAACCATAACCTCATAACCTAGCATAACCACTTCACATGAGCTAAATACTCACTTATCTAACTACCAATAGGAGCCTCACAAGGATTCTGAGGTCATTGACAAATGGAGAACCAAACACTAAGCCCCCTGCAAATGAAAACCATGCAGAGACAATTGCATACCATCATGCCACATTGCAGCCCTATTTTACTGTCCAATGAATATAATAACCAAATGAGATCTGTTCAAAATCAGTGTAGTAGCAATCCTGTCATCACACCAGCTATCCATTATAAGCAATAAGATGTTTTAAATGGCCATGATGGCATTTTAGCAGCCTGGCCACCACAAGCCATACAACTTCCATATTAAATGGAAATGAACCCGAATTCCCAACTCCAGCTGAACCTCCTACACTAGCTTAACATGAAACTCCCAGTATTCAACGTCCACTCAATTGCCCTTCCATCCCTTCTCTTACCAAAGCCAACCTACACTTCAAAAACTATCCCGTTAATAACCACTGCCTGTCAATCTTCACCCTATCAAACCTTCCCAAACCCTTTAACCAATGAACCACCAAGCAGAATTAATTTCAACTACCCTTGTCAGCCACATGATTACAGTACTCATAACTAACTCCCCTTTACCAACTAAGTTGCCTACCTTGTTCCCAAGTGAAATCACCAAATCTTTTCCACCATACTCCTTCCCACCATCAAATTCCTCCTAAAGGCAGATGCAACATAAATGTAACCAATCTACCCAACCAACCACAAACCAACCCCTTATATTATGCCCCCCACGCTAACACCTTCTATCACATTTTGTAAAATAGTGCAAATCCCCATTAACAACCTTAGCCATCTACTCAAATGCCATCCCCCAAAATGTGCCAAAAGGCACCACAATGGTAAAACAGTACACTGACTTATAAACCCTTCCCCAAATGACCCAAGTAAACTGGCTGACATGCAACTCCAGTGGCCCAAAAAGTTAAACAGCCCTAATCCGCTGCTTTTCCTTAACCTTCCTTACAAAGTTTACTTCCAATGTGTCAACTTTACATCTGGGAGAATCATAACATGGCATACATGTGGAAGAAATCCTAAAACAATGCCTTGCTTAAGCATGCCAACATCTGTATAGCCACAAATCACACAGTTTCTCACATACTCCAAACACCTGCAACCTGAATGCTCCATCAATCCCTTACCTACTCTTATCAGTCATACATATACTGACCCACCTCCTATCATCCCAATGTACAAGACAGATGGTACACATGATGCTCACTCTAAAGACCATAGCCTGATATGTGACATTAGTCACACCTTCTTGAAGACAGATCTGTCCCCCCAAAAATGCCCTTCCTTTGGAACAAACTCACCTAATACCAAGCAGAACACCTCTTTGGCCCTCAACACAATTCAAACAACTGAATGGGTAGCAGTAAATTCGCCCCTGTGGTTCGACCCAGCTCTGTCTTGGACAAAGGTACAGATGCTGCACTTGAGAATAGGGGTTGAACTTGGCTAGGCTGCCATGGCAAGCCTATACTGGCCCTAGAACCATGAGCCTAGTAACCTCCTATGATCCTATGATTGTTGTGACTCCAACCCATCTGTGGGAACCCCCCAGACTCCTCCTAAGTCTCCAACCCTGCCTTACCCTGCCCTAACATGCTTCCTCCATACTTGCTCACATGCTACCCCAAACCACACCAAATCTAACGCGCCTTAATAAATATCAGATAAACTAAAATTTCCTGCGACCTCATTGTGCACAATTCCAGAAAATGGAACATCCTCCTGTAGTAAGAATCTTTGTGTTCAACATCTTTGTATCATGTATAGGAAGGGTTAAAATGTGAAATTGCATTGCGTGCAAAGAAGCAAGTTAAAATAAGCTGTTTTTCTTGTAAAGAATTTGCTGACCAAAGAGGAATGCACAGATGTTACCTTGGTCCAGGCACAAGCTTATCTTGTGACTGACCTCTGACCATCTAAGGCTCCAGTATGTGAATTTATAGCCTTGACTGAAATTCCTTGTCTAGTAACCAGCTACTGTGTACGTGCAGAGAAGGGTATAAAAACCCATGTGAAGTGTACAGAAATTAGACTGCTGACATACCATGTACTTTGTAGCATGTCTCCATGCATGTAAAATAAACCTTTTTGCTTATTTTTATCTGCGTGATTCTTCCAGTATATGTTAAGAGTATTAAAATCTTTTGACACCTCCCCATCAGAATCAATTACCTTTGACATCCATGTCCTTCAGGCCACTGACTGTGTCCCCTTTGACACTCTTCCACTCGGACCCCTTTGTGAATGATTCTAGTGACTGGGACATGCACTGCAACAGGCACCTTCTGGTCACCAACTGATGTCCACTCTGCACTTCCTCTACTTGCAAAAGAAAAGAAAACTGTAACTTCTCTGCACCCACCAAACCAAACCTTCTTAACATTAAACCTGTTCATTAACTGCACAGCTGCTACACTGGCCTGTAAGCCCCATCCCCAAGAGAGTGCAACCTTTTTTTTTTTTTTTTTAGAATTGTTATTCTTATATTATATATTTTAATTTAGCTCTAGCTTTTAAGTTTCAATTGTAAGGTAGCACAGTCTCAGTTTATACGATTGTGTTAAGAGGGAAGGGGGACTTGATTAAAGAGATGGGTTTAATGACTTTTATTGCTCTTAACAGAACCTTTTCTGTAACCACTCCTTTGCTCCAAATAACCAGATTATATATAAATTAATGGATTTCTCATGCTTTTCATTATACTCAGCTAGGATCGCTTGCTTGTGTGTTTCAATAAAGGATATTCCATTTTTAACTCAACTGTGGACTATCTACTATTTTATTATTTTATAATACATATTTTAAAGTTTAAATTTTGTTAGTGAACTAGATGCATAACATATTTCAAGGAGTGCACTTCACACCCTCCACACTGCAAAGTTTCTGCTTGGTTTGTTTTGGACCCAGTATAGGTTGCATACTGGGTTTTCTGAGACTTCGAGGGATAGCATGGATTTTTCTTTTTTCACTTCCTTTATTTCAGTCATGTTTCAAGGGACTTTGTTATGCTGTTGAGAAGCAGTGAACTTGTTTTTTACTGGGTCTTACCTATAAATTAATAACGTGATGGACAAAGTTCATTTTTCAATAAGATAAAGTAAAAATGCACACACCCACAAACACATACATAGAGGCCAGTTCAGAAAGGTTACTGTGAGGAGTAAGCCTTGTGTACACCTTTTGGTTATGAGTACTGATTCAGAGACTGCCCTTCAAAGTGTTGTAGCACCACAGTGGGCTGTCGCTATGGTGTCACATAAATACCAATGAGACCTTCTGGGAGGAGCAACCTATAAGCCATGAGGCCACCCCAGGAAATACCAACAGTAATCCATTTAGTAAAGCAACAGCAATTGAGAGAATTTCTCAGCTGAGTAAATTCCTATGGCTGGCAAAGCTCACATTCATCCAAGGGTGAGATCGCATTAGAGGTAAGTACCCAAGGGTATATCAGAGAGGTAGTGGTGGGGTGTATGTGCACATGGCTGCATGTGTGCGGGTATGCAGAAAAATGAGTGGATTTGACTGTAAATATGTGTGTGGGATATTGCTTAAGCTTTACCTCTCTACCCTAACAAAGTATGTTTTACATCATAAATAGTACAAAACTGTAATGTATGGCTTTATTCACTCATTGCACAGTCCTTGATATATGAATGACAGGGCATGTTTAAGAGGCAACAGCAGGAGCCATTTTAAAAATCAGAGAGAGAATTATAAGGGATAGGGATCTATCCGTTTGTGGTAGGGGAGTTTCTGGATGAATGAAGCTGGAAGAACAATAAATGATACAAGTGAGAACCAAACCATTAATTGGTCTCACCGAAAATGTTAATTGAAAAACATGTATATTCTGAACGATGCATTTAAACACTGAGAAGAATGAAACTCTAATGTCTGGCATTGTCGACTGACTGTACGGATGCATGATACATCAACGATGTTCTGTTTGTGTGTGTGTGTGTGTGTGTGTGTGTGTGTGTGTGTGTGTGTGTGTGTGTGTGTGTGTGTGTGTGTGTTAGAGAGTAAAATGGGGGAGGGTGTCTGGCCAGCAGTGTTGATTTGCACTCATATTGGTCACAAGTGATTCAAAGACAATCACATTAGCTGATAAAGAGGCATTTTCTTTATGTAGCTAAAATGTCTCAATCACATTTTCCCATATAGTGAAAACAGTCCATTTTGGCAACAGTTCTTACTGTCAGCAGTAAGGTTCTGGCTGAAGCCCTGGGAAAACCATTACATTCAGAATTAATTATACTGGTCATTGTTATGAGTCTTTTTAAAGTGATTTATTCTTGCAGCTCTTCTGGGTGACATTTAATAATATGGTAAACTGACTAAGAAATATAGTAACAGGAGGCATAGAATCTCTGCTGTGTGGCAACTTCATAAAATACAAGCATCATTCTTTCTGTGATTTAATTTAATTTTATTTTGCCTTTCATTTTGCTTATAAACTGATCATAGTGGAACTCTTCATTGTTTAATGCATGGAACCTGATAAGTAAAACATGGGAAGTTAGGATTCACAAAAAACTCTACACATTTATCATAGACTACCATTCCAAAATACCATATTGTCTGACTATGTAATTTGGAAGACTATGCTTAATTATTTACAACAAAAATAATACAGACAAAAACATGTTGCTGTAATAGCATTATGTGTACAATGTGGCATACTGAAGCACTTAACGGTGATCATTGTGGACAGTTTCACAGATGTCTAGATCTCAAATTAAAACCAGAAGTTACACTATATCTGAAATGTACATTGTGATTTGCACCTCAGTACTCCAATGAACTCCAGTGAAAACACTTGCAAACAAATGTACTTACCACCTCCTCAGTAATAATATGTTAGTCTTTCCTGATGACTCTGCAAACAACCGCATGGACAAACAAGTTGTTTTATTTTTATTTATTTTTATTTTTTTAATCAAATCCTCATTGCATTAAGTTTGTTCACAATGAAAAATTCCTAGAGGAGCAGTATTTAAATGTGTGACTGGCTTATGCAAAAACTACTTCTCAGCAGAGGCCCATGGAGGAATCACTTGCAAAGACAGTTTGTGAGTTCAAACATGATTTAAAGTATAGTCAACACATACAGGAAGTTAACATATACAAAAGTAATTACTATCAATAGCTGCAGCAGTAGACATAAGAGAAAACGTCAGCTGAAGATTAAATACACACGTTGTGAACCAGGTGGCATGCAACAATGTAAGGAGGTAGTCTGAAAACAAATTTATAGCAGCAGTTGCAACAATTTTCTCAAAAGAAATATTAAGTAAGAAAAGTATAACCACTATGAATAAATTGGCACAAGTGGCCACAAAAGGAGAAGTTATATATATAGGATTGTGATCTGGTTTTGTGTTCGCGACATGGATATCAAAAAAATCACCATGAGGATAAAAAGTAAGATAAAAAAAAATATGATGTGTTAAGCTCACTTTGAAAGCTAATAAAGAAATGGGGAAGTAGTTCACATCATATGTATTCATTGTATAAGGGAATAAGTGGTAATAAAAACAGTGGGTTTGCTTTAACAGACAGTAGGCAGAAACAAAGCTGTTTTATATTCTGCTGCTGCTGTTTTGGTATCCATGTTGCCTGCTTTTAGTGCAGACGTGATTTTAACAGCATTTAGCAGGTGTTTAACAATTGTTAAGCACACATTTAAGCATTGTTAAGTTTGGGTCTCTTGCTGAAGCAGCACTGAACCTGGATGTAATCTAACCATTTTTTTAACATAATCATGGCACTCCATCCACTACAAAGCAGTATTAGCATACATGTTTTCTTTGGGAATGGGATGGAAAGGTACATAGACTGGAATAAAAAATCCTCTATAATAACAGTGGTAAGTAATAAGGCAAAGGAAAAGGCTATGTTAAGCAGTTGGACAGCTATTATAACTGAAATTCAACCATGATTAAAATTAGACAATATATACTGTAGTATTGCAATGCATAATGGTAGTTCCACGCTTCAATTATTTCAAACTTCTTACACTGTAAATAAAAGGACTGTCATAAATCATCACGTGACCATTCTTTAAATGGGCTCAAGGGAACAATGAACTCTGGAACATTCTTTCTGTGGAAGTAAAGGGATTTGTGATCAGAGTTCAACATGTAGCGGTGAGTTCACTGGTCTGCAACAAGCAAATACTCAGAGCTGGGAACATTTCATCTGAATACACCTGACAACCGGTTCTTAGTATATAACGTATAAGTTAAATATCCTTTATGGAGAAATGTTTTATAATTGTTTTTTAAAGTCACTTGTAGATTCTGTCTATGGCAGTTCCACATTACAATTTTTTTTCCATCACTTTTACAAGTTGTATATTTTTGATACTTGTGCGCTTTATTCCTTAATTAAAGAACTTAGATAAGGACACTGGCATATATATATATATATATATATATATATATATATATATATATATATATATATACAACAATATTATTTTTAAACAGAGGAACGCAGAACATTTTAGGTTCTACTTTCAGACAATGTAAAAGCTCAAGGCAAGTTCCACTGAGATCAATTTGCCTGCTGTACTCAAACTATTTGGTGAGTGACCTATTAAATGACAGTAAGCATGTTGAGTAAATTATTCATTTGTTTGAAATGTTAGGGCTGGTGTAAGTAAGCAGTGAGTGGCTACACAAATAACAATATGTTTATTTGTGTAAGACTAATCTGGATAAATTTAAGATTTATTCATAACTAAGTAGGAATATCAAGAAAAATTAATGCTTGATTAAATGATGATGGTTGTGAAGATATGTAAGATCACGTTGTAGCAGGCAATCTGTATGTGTGATTGTGAGTGAGTTAGTGTTAGGGTAAGGATTAAGTAAGGGGTTAGTTTTACTGTTGTGCCTGTCTGCTGTTGTATGTGTTCTGTGCCCTTTTGCCTTATGTAGTGGTACTGTTAGGGAAAGGGGTTTTAGTAAAGTAATGTGTAGGACTGGGGTCAGGGCAGATCTATGCTTAGAGTTTAGGATAGCACAAGTGAGTAAGATGGTTCATATGTCCATACGAATGTGGGTGTAGGGAAAAAGAAACTATTTGTGTAGCTGTAGAACATCTTCTTCTTGTCTTATTTTTGAAACTCAGAAATTTGGTATCACCCCTCATCTTGTTTCCATGGTTACCCCCAAATGACTTCAAAAGTTCCATTTCCCTACAACACATCTTTGAGGTGTTGGAGAAAATCAGAACACCTAGATTACAACCACATATAGACAGGAAGGCCATACAGTCTCAGTACAATAGAAGCCATACCCATGAACTCAACCAGAGAACCAGTTACTGTGATCTGCAAAGCTTATTCAGGCTATCAACAATAGTGACTTATTTATTTTAATTCCAATGTCTGTGATAGAAAGTGAAATAAATTATGGCCAACTTGTTAATTTTAAACACAATTAGTGCTTTTGGACAAAGTTCTTTTTCAAGTTCGGATTCCCAGTGGTACTCATTCCTGTTTATTGTTTTCATTGTTATATTTAATTGTTATATTTTTTAAGCTGACTGAGTTTTATCCTGGATTTCTTACTTAATTAGATACTTAAGAGTATCTAATTAAGTAAGAAATCCAGGATAAAACTCAGGCTAAAAACATAACACATATCCATCCTCCCAATATGCACAGGTACAGGCATAAGCCATAGAAATGATTATTTTCCATTAGGTTAAGCAAAAAAAAAAAAAAAAAAACAACTGTGTGGTGCAGCTCTTGACATGCTAGTTTAATGATTGTTTAACAGAGATCAAACAAGAGCAGTGCTAAGTCATTTTAATCAGCAGACTGCTTCCATGCCAAACAATTACAGCCATGTGTACAGCTTAGATGTCTGACTCTGATTTAAAATAAATGTTCACACAATAAAGTACACCACTGTGTTTTACAAAATAGGCACACTAGTCCTGCAAAGCTAAATTATCACTGTTTATCTTGATCATGACAGCATGCCGCAATTTTTTTTTTTTTGCTAAAGAATTCAGGACAATGCCATATATAATAAGGAAATCAAGAGCAAAGCAAGGGGCAGCTTTTAAATATTATTCTAATTCACATAGAAAGTTAACAGAGCAACGGGGTTTGCATTAACATGGATTTGTGAATACAAGTATGAAAATCTATTTACTATCTTTACTGATCAACTATCACTAAAAGTGAAAACATTTATGAAGCACGGGGAAAAATATGAGGCAGAATCAAAGACCAAAATACACCACGGTCATTGTCATCTGCACTCAGCCTCTGCCCCAGTGATAGCAGAGCTGATATGAGCATCTACACAGTGGAAAACGTTCTGTCCTTAATCAAAAGCAAGCTCGATCCTACAACAGTTTGGGCCCAAATAGTGGACAGGGCTCAAACGTGTACAAGTTGAACTGATGTCATTACAGACAATAAGTATTGTCACTAATATGGTCAGTAGTTCCGTTTAATTCTACACTTTTTGGTACAGTTTTGTTCATGTGTGAACATATTTAATCATTCTAATATACAGAAATATTCACTCACCAGTACTTAAATAGCTTTTTTTTATTCACCTCAAAACCATGTCCATCATTAAGCCACTGTTATGTTAACACATATGCAAATAAAATGAGGTAGCAGTCCTGAACCTGAACAGTCTGAACATACCAGAGCTATACAAAGGGTTACCACTGCAGAGCATTTATAGACTCATTGCCAGTTATTTAGCCTATATTGTTTGAGCTGTTTATTATGAGATTCTGTTGCTGTTTGTGATTTTCAGTCCTTCACTGTTTTATTTTGCTTTTGTAGATCAGATTGCAAGTGAAGTGTGCTGTATCTTTAAGAAGCATGTCAATGCTGTACATGCACTTATAAAAATAGAGAAACTGTCCACAGCCCAAAGAGACAGCAACCACAACTTGAGAATATTGAATCAAACTTTAATGATTAAGCACTTTCCTAGAATACTTCATCAGAATCACCCACTCAAGATAAGATGTTATGTTGTCCCATCTCACCTTCAGTCTTGCTGTGTGGGTTCGGAGATGAAACCTCGGCTCCGACTCAGCCTATACTAAAGATCGAGAGCTTCCACTGACTCGAGGCTGATTCCTCCTCCAACTTAAATGAGCTTGGAGCCAGACAGTATGGAAGTAGTTGTGCTGGACCCACCAGAGCCAGTAATCACTACTGATATCTTGGCTCCGACATCTGCTCCAGTTTCCTAGGTGCTTTCTCCCACTCGGCACCTCAGCTCAGGTGAACTTGGCTCCCAGATCTGCCTCGGAGCCACTCTCCTCGGTGCTGAGGAAATCTCCCAGCCTCTTGGGGCCAGAACCTCTTTTGGCCCAGGACCGTGGTGCCTTCGGGGTGATGCAGAGTGTGCTCTTAACTGAGTCTGCTCCACCTTCAGCTCCAGTCTCTCTTCCCCCTAAGGGACCAGTGTCAACCTTTTCATTATCTCTCCATCACCCACAGAGAAGAGAGCCAGTGCCCCAGGAACAGAGGGGTGGCTGGAAGTCCCTTTGCCCTTCTGAAGTTGGGACAGAATACCTGGAGGCATTTGGATCTCACCCCTCCACCTCTTGGGTGTCCCTACCTTTTGACCCTCTCCTGGGTTTGGTGAGCTGAAAGGTGTGGACTCTCCTGACTCAGTGGACCACATTCCGTGTTGGCCTAATAAGTTCATTACACCCCCGGAAGATAGGCAGTATTTAACTAAAGGGGTTCCTGTAGATGCAATGGTGGTGGCAGCGGTCACAAAAAAGGAGTTAGACGAAACTTCTGTATCTGTTCATCCACTGAACAAGGATTCTCATACGACTGATGGATATGGGAAGCGTATGTTCTACTCAGTGGCCTTTACTTTACGGTCACTAAATTATTTGCCGCATTTCATGCAAATTCAGAGGGATCTCCAAAAAGAGCTAGGAGATACCCTGCAAGGTGCTACAGCCCAGGACTTATGATTAGATTAGATTAGTACTAGGCTAACTGCTCTTTTGGGCCATTTGAAGCCTAGCCAGTTACCCCATGTGAGAATCTAACCTTGCACCTTGCATCTTTAAAGTAAACACCTTAACCATTATGTCTTTCTCCCACCCAGCTGATAAGGTTAACTCCCAGCTTGCAACCTTAACCTCCATATCTAACTCCTCCATGCGGCTCATATTTAATGCAGCTGATGGTGCGAGCAGGACAGCAAGCACAAGAATACCTCTTCATAGACATTCCTGGATGCACCTTTTTGAGTTTGCTGAACCCTTCTGTTCCTCCTTTATTGATACTCCCTTTGATGGATCTTTATTGTTCGGTCCTAAGGTAAAAGAAACTCTCACCAGGAGCCAACAAAATGGTAAGACTCAGTCTGCCATTGGAGTCTGTTTTTCCTCCCCTACCAGACCTTATCCTAAAGGTCAAAAGGGCAGAAAAATTTGGTTTTGTAATTCCAAAGGAGCCTTATCTGACACTCGTGGTGATCCTTCCCCCAGGGGCAAAGGGGGGAACGATGGAAGACGCTGTCCACGCAGCAGAGGGGGCCCGCAAAACCAAGGTGACAGAGATACATTCTCTGGTAGGCCCTTCCAGCGCTCCTGAAAGGAGGCCCACCTTTTCACCTCTGCAGGCAGTCGGGGGGAGAATATCAGTGTACTGAGAAGACACGCTGAATTTGACTCAAGACAAATGGGTACAGTTCATTATATCCAGAGGATACAACATCCCCTTCCAATGTAAACCTCAGCCACCAAAGTCTATTCCAGACATTCCACCCAGTCAAAGGGATCAAGCAACACTAGAAATACAAAAGTTTCTAGAAAAAAAGAGTCATCCAAGAAGTCCACATAAAGATGGACAGGTGCTCAAGAAGATTTCTACACTTCCGGCTGGGAGACGGTCATTACCAGTTCAGAGCATTGCCCTTTGGACTCACCACAGCCCACAGGGTGTTTAACAAATGCATGGCAGTAGTCACGGCTCATCTGAGATGCCAAGGATTCTAGGTGTTTCCATACTTAGACAACTGGCTCCTAACTGCCACCACCAAGCAACTACTGATTAAAGCAAGAGACTACACCATCCATCTCTTCTCAAAACTATGCATTACTATAAATACAGAAAAATCTGCCCTGTTGCCATCAGAGCATATTACATTCATTGGTGCAGATTTAAATACAAATGACATATTGGCAAGTCTACCTCAAGAAAGGATACAGACGCTAGGCAGTCAAGTGATTATTTTACTCAACAAGAACAGAGTACAGGCAAGCTTTGTGCTAAAAGTCCTCAGCTCTATGGCAGCAATGATAACATTACTTGGCACAACTTCACATGAGTACTGCAGTGGTTACTCTTCACCCAATGGTCCATGCAGGAGTTACCCATGTCTCACAAAATTTTCATAACTCACTCTTGCAAGAAGGGCCTACTTTGGTGGGTTCAGTCCACTCAGGTAACAATGGGCAGACCATTTGTACTTCCTTGGCCTATCGCTACAGTAACCACGGACACGTCCCAAATATGGGGGGGGGGCATTATCTGGAACAGACTGTCCAAGGAGTTTGGAAAGATCATGAGTACCATTTGCATATCAATGTCATAGAGATGAAGGCCATGCTTCTGGCATTGCACGCACTTCAGGACTCTCTTCCCACGGGGACTATTGCAATTCAAACAGACAATATGGCGGTGGTATGGTACATCAATAAACAGGGAGGAACCAGATCCTACCCTCTATGTTGAGAGGCCCAGAGAGTATGGCAACGGGCGATATCTTCTCAATGCTTTCTGACAGCAATGCATATCACAGGGAAATCCAATTTTATAGCAGACAGGGTAAGCAGAGCGATTCTCATGCCTCATGAGTGGTCCCTCAATCAGGAAGTTGCAAATCAAATTTTTCACAAATGCGGCCAGCCTTGCTGTGACCTTTTTGCCACTCCCTTCATTTTCAAATGGAGCAACTACTTTGCCCTAATATTCCCTCTGGTAGAGTCACCGAGAGATGCACTGGTTCATGATTGGCTCCTGGGTCTTCTTTATGCCTTTTCCCCATTTCCCTTGATTCCAAAAGTCATACAGAAAACAAAGTTGTTGAGTCGCAGGTTAACTCTCATTGCACCATACTGGCCTCGTCAGATTTGGTTCCCCTTCCTTTGGCCCTACCTTCAGGAGGACCCATAGATCCTGGACCCAGTGCCGGATCTTCTGACCCATCAGTCAGGAATGCTCCATCCTGCACTCCACACCCTCCAGCTGACAGCTTGGCTGCTCCACTTCTGCTCTTAGCCAGGCTTCCGGAATTGTCCCCTGCAGTTTGTCACATTCTAGTCTCTTCACACAAACAGATGACTAGGAATCTCTATGAAGCAAATGGAAGAGGTTCTCTTGTTGGGCTGACAAAAGACATATAGATCCTTTTACATCATCTATATGTGTGATCCTGGAATTTCTAACAGAAATCTTTAATCAAAGGGCAGCGACAGCCACTATCCGAGTTCAATTAGCTGCTATTTCTAATTATCATGTGGGAGAATCAGGATCTAGTCTAATGTCTCATAGACTATGCAAAGCCTTCCTAAAATATATCTTTCTGTTAAGACCTCCCTTTAGAGAACCTCCTCCTCCTTGGGACCTCAATCTAGTATTATCATCTTTGATTCTGCCCCCTTTTGAACCAGCATCATCTTGTTCATTAAAATTTTTATCTTGGAAAACACTCTTCCTGACAGCAATTACTTCATCCAGGAGAGTTTCAGAGCTGCAAGCCTTTTCTAACTGGCCACCTTATTTGATCTTCCATAAAAGAGAGAGTTTCCCTCAGAACAAATCCTTCCTTCTTACCAAAAGTTTGTTCTCAAGCCAATTTAAACCAGAATATGAAATTACCAGTGTTTTTTCCAAACTATGGCAAGAAGGCAGAGTATAATCTCCACCAACTGGATTTGTATAGACAGTTACATTTTTACTTGTACAGGATCTAACAATTTAGAAAGTCAGACCAATTGTTTGTCTCCTATTCAGAAAATAAAAAAGGTTTGGCATTCTCAAAAGTTTGTCCAAATGGCTTACTGAAACCATCACATATGTCTATGATTCCCACAATAAGGAACCACCAGGGAAAATCAAAGGGCATTCAGCTAGAACAGTATCTACCTCCATTGCTTTTCAATCCAGACTTCCACTGGATTCAATTTGTTCTGCTTCTACATGTGTTATCACTCATTCCTTTACTACTCATTACAAAGTCACTGTCCTGAGGAGTTTATTCCCTTGAGTCACCCAAGAAAAAGGTGTTGGGGACTCTGTCCCAAACAGCAAGACTGAAGGCGAGATGGGACAACATAACATAAAGAAGTTATGTACTCACCATAATGTCTCATGTTTGTTGTCCAGTATATCACCTTCAGTCTTGCATCCCTCCCAGCCATCCCCTCCTGGAGTATCTAGAGGAATTTTTCTCAGAAATTTGCAGATAAGGTCTGATTCCCTTCTTGCCTTTCCTTGTTAATCCTTTTGGCAATATGTTTTCAGATATTATCCTTATGGATATTGTACATATCATAGCAACCTTCCTTCTCAAATGAGATCTGGGAAATAGCCGCCTAGCACCATGGGATTGGACTCAGCCTCGAGCCAGTAGAAGCTCTCGAGCTTAAGTAAAGGCCGAGTTGGAGCTGAGGTTTTGGCTCTGAACCCAAACAGCAAGACTGAAGGCGGGATACTGGACAACAAATATGGAACATTATGGTGAGTATATCACTTCTTTTTACACATTAAAATACCCTGCCAAACTACCTCACATGACTGTGATCTATCAATGAACAAACACATTCGATAAATACGCCCCACTAAAAACACATAAGCAAACTGAAACTAATTTTATTGTTTATATTTAGTTTCAGGGAGGACCCCAAGTGTTTGTAGTGTAAGTTCAGAGAAATGTGTAACCCTCAGACAAATATTACATTACATTAGAGAGGCATTTGTTTTACATGAGTGATCAGAAACCAGGGGAATCATTTGCAGCTTATATAACTGACCTGAGAAACAGAGATAAAATGTGTCAGTTTGGTGACTTAAAAGATGAGCTGGTAAAGGACACACTTGTCTGAGGTATTAGCAGTGCTGCTCTGAGAAAGATTTTACTTCATGAGAGTGATTTAACATTTAATAAAGCCATTGAGATTTTGTCAAATCCATGAGGTGACAGAAAAACACACGAGTATACTTGCAAGTGACAAGACCATGTGTTCAGTTGGCTCCAGAGCAAATGGAGATAGTATGCAATATGTGGCAGACAAATGTAGGCCCAAGCACATGGCAGCTACGAGATTTCCAGGGAAAACAAGTAGCTTTCTAGCAAATTCTATGAAAGGAGCATGCTCTAGCTCAATGCAGTACAAGCATGAGTCAGCAAAAGCCAAATCCAGCTTTATTGTTAACTGTTGCAATTGGGGTGCAAATCATGAGTCTAGAAGAGAGAAGTACTTAGTATATGGTCAGGAATGCTACAAGTGTAAAAAATAGAACCACTTCCAAAAGTTTGTTATATCAAGTACATTTTTTCTGTGATGCAAATTTCAAACTAAGAGTGAATCAGACATTGTTTCTATACCAGAATGCGTTAAAAATTTTGATTCCATTCCAAAAAATTTTCCGGACATTCCACAGGTCAAATATTTTGTAGAGACAGTGACAGTTGCAAAATCTAATTCCCAGTTTTATGTCACACGATATGGCAAGTAGCAAATCTAAGTGTGAAATACTTAGCAACATGGACTTGATTGTATATATATATATATATATATATATATATATATATATATATATATATATATATGTGTGTGTGTGTGTGTGTGTGTGTGTGTGTGTACTTAGTATTGTGTAATGCATGACAAAGAATTACGTGTGATTTCTGCATGCTATATACACTAATAATGTCATAAGATCTAATTCTCAAAGACGGAGGATGTAAATCAGATGGCAAGTGAAGTGTGCTGCATCATTAAGAAGCATGTCAAGGCTGTACGTGCACATATAAATTCCAGACATGTGCACTTCCTAGTGTCATTTTGTAAGATTAACCACACTGAGAGCATGCATAATCACAGTTGTTAGTTTGTATCTAAGTCAATTAAGTTAAAGTCAGTAAACCTCTATAGAGTTGTGCTTGTATAGAATAAAGCTGCTTGAACAGAACCCATGAAAACTCTTCTATTGTGTGGGTCTATATCACGTTGTCGAACAACATATGGTCAACCCCATATGATTTAACTTTTAAAAGTTTGAACGTTTCAACAGAGATCTCTGTACAGTGCGGAATGGGAAGATTCCCCTTTTCTACACTGTAGTGCAATCTCGGAGTTGGTATATTTAAAGGGTGGGGGGTGTGGAGGGTGAAGCCCCCCAATGTGGGAGGTGCAGGGGAGCTTGCCCCCCTGCTTAAACCGTTCAGGTAGTTTTTTTCTTTGTTTTTTTTTTTATTACATTTTCGAACTTTTAAAAGTTCGATCATATGGTGTTGACCATATGACGCTCGAACATTTAAAAGTTTGATTATGTAATATAGACACCTATTGTGTCCATAGTAGGAGAGCAACAGCTGTTATGAATATTTTGTATTACAGTCTGCTGTTTATATTTATATGACATTTATCTGTGATGTTTATGTGGAGCTTTTCAACCTAAAGTTGACTGTTTTGGCTACTGGATTGATGCTATTTCAAATACATATCTCAAACTGGCTTGCTAAGATGCAACCATTGTTTAAAAAACTTACTGACATTTCAACTTTCTGGGAGTACAAATTTGGATTACCACTATTTCACTCCTAATTTAATGGATGACATTTAATTTTCTGATAATACTAATATTAATAATAATAATGTCTGTAATGTGGCCTTCTGGATGTTTACCTTGCTCACATGCTGTGGTCCTACAGTTGCATAGCTAAAGCTGTTTCATAAATGAACATTGCAGTTACTAGAAAATCATGTCTTTCCTTCATCTTGGACTCCAAAAATACGGCAATGATGTAATCAGTATAATGGGTGCCTTGTGTTTTGTGTTACTGCTGTAAGCATGGAAACAAAGTGTCACACCAAAACTTTAATAGTGGATGAACTCAAACAGATTCTTTTACTTCCCAAGATCAAATGGAAATATGTCCTGCTTCTGTTCTACAAACCATTAATAGTAGACTGAGAACAACTTTCACTAAATTCTATTTGGAGGATAACACTCAAAATGGTAGAAATAAAGGTGTGTTGCTAAGGGCAATGCACTCTCATTTCCATTGTTGTAACCAGTTAATTTCATTGCAATTTTTAAAAGTAAAAACCAATGAGATTCTATATGTCTTGGTATGTGTTTGTCTTTCATTTGGTTTTGTTTTCATATCACTGGAATGATGTACATAACTTCTGTACAGGCTACTGTCAGTGTACTGATACATATCTAGACAGCAGTAGCAGTCCTGTGCTCCCACTATTCTGAATGCCACAACATACTCAGTCGGTAGCTATGCGACTTGGATTCTGAGTGAGATCTGCTATTGCCAAGCAATACATTTCAGTGCTTTATGATTCACCTATAGCATGAATCAGTATAAAATCTGATGTCTAAAGAAGTCCGGGCAATCAAAACTTCTACACACACTTTTAATTTCTTACACAAGATTAGCATTAAGTTATATACTTCAGTCCACTTGGCAGAGTACCAAAAGGTTGAAGGAAACCTTAAATGAAAGAAAAAATCTAGTTTGGAAATGTCATTGTGTTGATCTTTGAGTATTATTCTTGTTGTCTATGCACAAAGAATATTTCCTAATTGCAGCAAGGTAATAATTGTTCAATAGTCTTTTTCAGTACCGTGCTAACTCATACAGGAAGGAAAGGAGATAATTGCTAGCCACTATTTTTGTGACATTCCTCTGCAATTAAACATCACACACACACACACACACACACACACACACACACACACACACACACACACACACACACACACACACACACACACACACACACACACACACACACTGCAAAGCTCTGAAATGGTAAAAGAAAGACGTAGACTGGGATAATTGATAATTTAGTTTTTGACCATCTAGTTGGAGTTATTCTTTGAAATTAGGTATATTTATTAAATAGAATTAAAAGGCTGAGCTAAAGTAATTTTTTAATGACTGTTAAGGTATTGTTTCTCAATGCATAATTTCTATGAATGAGTAGGCTTGAACATAAGATTCACACATAGCATTTATCTAAATCTATCACAATGAACAGAACCATAACAAGCATTTATATTTCTTAAATTAAACTTATTACTTTTAAAGGTAATTTGCTTCATCACATATTAAATGAAGCAATATTATCCCTTGTCTGTCCTTGATGAAACAAAAACTAATATTTTCTCTGGCAAATGTTTGATATACCACCATTGATTTATGTTTAAATTACCTTACACTGAAATAAGAAATCTGATGAGTAATTTAACAAATAAATAAATTATATGAACACACACCTTGCACAGGCACTTGTTGAAAGAGCTGTTCTCATTTGTATACAAATGAGATGTTGCCAGATTATTTCCTTTGTGTAGTAAGATGTCTGTGTACTTTAAGAAACACACAGAAAGAGATGCTACATTGTTGACATATGTTTCATCAGTCTAACACCAACAATTAACAGATGCAACACCCCAGGAGGCTGTCTGATTTTTTTCCTATCTGGCCACCATGGAGGCAGGCCCATCTAGTTGGGAGTTATTCTTTGAAATTACATGGGAAGCTCTCTGAATTAAAATTATGTTCATAGTCAGCTTAGTTTACTAATTGTAGGTTTAACTTGAAGAAAAAAAAAGAGGACTATCATTACACATTGGCGTTCAGCCTACCATGCTGGAGATATGATAAGTACTCAGCCCTGGAACTCAAATTAGAGACCTAACTAATAAGGAAAGACCAGTGCATGTGGCACAACAGAAAGCATGCATAGTAATTTTCAAATCCCATTACAGTTCATTTC